>NC_071262.1:267500-292500 GCF_023375685.1 Ictalurus furcatus
CAGTACTCTACACCAGTACACTACACCATTACACTACACCAGTACTCTACACCAGTACACTACACCAGTACACTACACCAGTACTCTACACCAGTACACTACACCATTACACTACACCAGTACTCTACACCAGTACACTACACCATTACACTACACCAGTACACTACACCATTACACTACACCAGTACTCTACACCAGTACACTACACCAGTACACTACACCAGTACACTACACCATTACACTACACCAGTACTCTACACCAGTACACTACACCAGTACACTACACCATTACACTACACCAGTACACTACACCATTACACTACACCAGTACTCTACACCAGTACACTACACCATTACACTACACCAGTACATTACACCAGTACACTACACCAGTACTCTACACCAGTACACTACACCATTACACTACACCATTACACTACACCAGTACTCTACAGCAGTACACTACACCATTACACTACACCAGAAAACTACACCATTACACTACACCATTACTCTACACCAGTACACTACACCAGTACACTACACCAGTACACTACACCAGTACTCTACACCAGTACACTACACCATTACACTACACCATTACTCTACACCAGTACACTACACCATTACACTACACCATTACTCTACACCAGTACACTACACCATTACACTACACCATTACACTACACCAGTACTCTACACCAGTACACTACACCATTACACTACACCAGTACACTACACCATTACACTACACCAGTACTCTACACCATTACACTACACCAGTACTCTACACCAGTACACTACACCATTACACTACACCATTACTCTACACCAGTACTCTGCACCATTACACTAAACCAGTACACCACCAGTACACCAGTACACTACACCAGTACACTACACCAGTACTCTGCACCATTACTCTACACCAGTACACTACACCAGTACACTACACCAGTACTCTGCACCATTACTCTACACCAGTACACTACACCAGTACACTACACCATTACTCTGCACCATTACACTAAACCAGTACACTACACCAGTACACTACACTAGTACTCTACACCATTACACTACACCAGTACTCTACACCAGTACACTACACCAGTACTCTGCACCATTACACTAAACCAGTACACTACACCAGTACACTAAACCAGTACACTACACCAGTACACTACACCAGTACTCTGCACCATTACTCTACACCAGTACACTACACCAGTACACTACACCAGTACACTACACCAGTACTCTGCACCATTACACTAAACCAGTACACTACACCAGTACACTACACCAGTACTCTGCACCATTACTCTACACCAGTACACTACACCAGTACACTACACCAGTACTCTGCACCATTACTCTACACCAGTACACTACACCAGTACACTACACCAGTACACTACACCAGTACTCTGCACCATTACACTAAACCAGTACACTACACCAGTACACTACACCAGTACTCTGCACCATTACTCTACACCAGTACACTACACCAGTACACTACACCAGTACTCTGCACCATTACACTAAACCAGTACACTACACCAGTACACTACACCAGTACTCTGCACCATTACTCTACACCAGTACACTACACCAGTACACTACACCAGTACTCTGCACCATTACACTACACCAGTACACTACACCATTACACTACACCAGTACTCTACACCAGTACACTACACCAGTACACTACACCAGTACACTACACCATTACTCTGCACCATTACACTAAACCAGTACACTACACCAGTACACTACACCAGTACACTGCACCAGTACTCTGCGCCATTACTCTACGCCAGTACACTACACCAGTACACTACACCAGTACTCTACACCAGTACTCTACACCATTACACTACACCAGTACACTACACCAGTACACTACACCAGTACACTACACCAGTACTCTGCACCATTACTCTACACCAGTACACTACACCAGTACACTACACCATTACTCTGCACCATTACACTAAACCAGTACACTACACCAGTACACTACACTAGTACTCTACACCATTACACTACACCAGTACTCTACACCAGTACACTACACCAGTACTCTGCACCATTACACTAAACCAGTACACTACACCAGTACACTAAACCAGTACACTACACCAGTACACTACACCAGTACTCTGCACCATTACTCTACACCAGTACACTACACCAGTACACTACACCAGTACTCTGCACCATTACACTAAACCAGTACACTACACCAGTACACTACACCAGTACTCTGCACCATTACTCTACACCAGTACACTACACCAGTACACTACACCAGTACTCTGCACCATTACACTACACCAGTACACTACACCATTACACTACACCAGTACTCTACACCAGTACACTACACCAGTACACTACACCAGTACACTACACCATTACTCTGCACCATTACACTAAACCAGTACACTACACCAGTACACTACACCAGTACACTGCACCAGTACTCTGCGCCATTACTCTACGCCAGTACACTACACCAGTACACTACACCAGTACACTACACTAGTACTCTACACCATTACACTACACCAGTACTCTGCACCATTACTCTACACCAGTACACTACACCAGTACTCTACACCAGTACACTACACCATTACACTACACCAGTACTCTGCACCATTACTCTACACCAGTACACTACACCAGTACTCTACACCAGTACACTACACCAGTACACTACACCAGTACACTACACTATCATCATCACACAACTCCATTGTAAAAATTACACACCCGGTCTGACTATACTGCATATGTATTCATGATAAAATAGTATTATGTTATGGAGCTAATTGCTAATTAAGGAAAATCTACATTTCATCTCGAGGCTCTTCATTTATTCACAGGATCACATCAAATAGAAATGAGCAGAATGTCAAAGAAATAATTTTCTCTTTCACTCACTGCAGTATAATACATCAAATATATAGTAATGTTTATACAGACGACGTGCGCAGGACAGAACTGAGCTGTCTAAAACTCAGACATATCAGAGCTGAAGTTCATCAGAACATCTTTAACACTGACTCAGCACTCAGCAATGTGTGTGTGTGTGTGTGTGTGTGTGTGTGTGTGTGGTTTTTACACTCTGACAGCACCATCTAGTGGAACAGTGAAGCATTGACACACACGATCACATTTCAGACCTGCTGCACATTCTAATATAATGAAGGATAAAAATAGAATTATATGAAATTATTTACACACTTTCTAGACACGTGACAATGTTTACAAGATGTTTATAAATAAAAGAATGATCTCCAGTTCTGCACAAAAGATTTATAAAGTATTATTAGAGTTGAGAAACTGTAATTAACCCTAACACCTGTCTAGATAATGCCAAATAACGCTTAACTAATCCTAACCATTAACTAACCATTAACTAACCATTAACTACCATTAACTAACCATTAACTTCTAACTCCAAATTTCTTTTACTCAATCTAACTTCAACATTCAAAGCAATATGGTGTGTTCTCTCTCTCTGTGTTATCTCTTTCTCTTCTTCCCTTTCTCTCTCTCTCTCCTTCTCTCTCTCTATCTGTCTCTCGCTCTTTGTCTCTCTCACTCCCACACACATCTTGTTATTGTACCTGTTTGCACCCACACACTCCCCATCACCATTTCTGCACTTAGCGCTTACACACACACACACACACACACACACAAGTTCTCACACAAATCTGAAAATCATCGCTGCATGTGTTAATTCACCACACAGTAAAAGAACATTAACCGTTTCTATTCCGGTCAAAATGATTCTGAAACAGTTTTAATAACAAACTCGAACACGTTTTTAGGTATTAGAGTGTTTCGGGGTTCTAGAATGCAAAGTTTAGAGCACAAGGTTCTAGGGTTTGAGCGCATGGTTCTGGAGTGTGAGATTAATGAGGATCTGAGCAGGATCGGTCTTGTGATCACGTCGTCACTTCACACAGAGTGCCAAGTGTTAACGCTCCATTAAAGCCATATATTTATATCTCCATCTCATCCTCATGGACTGCACCAGATCGGTCAGTTCTAGCTGTGAGATGTTCCTCCACTCTTCCACCAAGGCATCTGCAAGTTCTCCATCACGTCTGGGGGACACATGGTTACATGTAATCTTCCACTGCGAGGACAGACAGCTGTCCTTCCTGTCTCGCTGTAGCACGTCTCAGGCGTCTTACATTACACACATTGCAGTTTATTGCTCTGAACACATCTGCAGTCCTCATGCCTCCTGCAGCAGGTCTATGGCATGTTCACGCAGGAGAGCAGGAACCCTAGACATCGTTCTTCTGGTGTTTTCCACAGTCAGTAGAAAGGTCTCTTTAGTGTCCTAACTTATTGTACCTGACTTTAATCACCTTCTTCCTGTAAACTGTCGTGTCTTAAGGACTGCTCCACAGCTGCACGTGCAATAACTGTTTACGGTTCATTAAAAACATCATTTAACCTTTTAGATTAAAGATCTGTAAAGATTATTCTGATTTTACAAAATTATCTTTAAAATACAGACTCCTGAAAAAAGGACGCTTCTGAGTTTATATATATATATATATGATACAGTACCGTACCATACAGTACCGTATCATACAGTACCATACCACACCACACAGTACCACACCATACAGTGCCATACCACACAGTACCGTAACACAGTAGCGTAACACAGTACCGTACCACACAGTACCGTAACACAGTACTGTTCCATACAGTACCATAACACACAGTACCGTATCAAACAGTACCATACCACACAGTACTGCACCATACAGTACCGTACCACACTGTACCGCACCATACAGTACCGTACCACACAGTACCATACTACACAGTACCGCACCATACAGTACTGCACCATACAGTACCGTACCACACAGTACCATACTACACAGTACCGCACCATACAGTACCGCACCATACAGTACCGTACCACACAGTACCATATTACACAGTACCGCACCATACAGTACCGTACCATACAGTACTGTACCACACAGTACCATACTACACAGTCTGTGTCATACAGTACCACTCCATACAGTACCATACCACACAGTACCATATTACACAGTACCGCACCATACAGTACCGTACCATACAGTACTGTACCACACAGTACCATACTACACAGTCTGTGTCATACAGTACCACTCCATACAGTACCATACCACACAGTACTGTACCATACAGTATCGCACCATACAGTATTGTACCATATAGTACTGAACCACACAGTACCATACCACATAGTACCATACCATACAATACCGTACCACACAGTACCACACCATACAGTACTGTACCACACAGTACCGCACCATACAGTACCACACCATATAGTACTGAACCACACAGTACCATACCACACACTACCATACCACATAGTACCGTACCATACAGTACTGTACCACACAGTACCGTACCATACAGTACCGTACCACACAATACCACACCATACAGTACCGTTCCATACAGTACCGTACCACACAGTACCATAACACACAGTACCGTATCAAACAGTACCGCACCATACAGTACCGTACCACACAGTACCATACTACACAGTACCAAACCATACAATAACGTACCACACAGTAACATAACATACAGTACCGTACCACATGGTACTGTACCACACAGTACCAAAACATTTTGTAACACTGTCATTCAGGTGGAAAAGCATCCCTGGGTGTGAAGCGCAGCAGACAGGTTCTATAGTCAGATGAGTAACACCACAATGCCACGCTCTCTCTGCAGGATCACTGCAGCTTCCTCATGTTCTCTCACCAGTGGAACATAAAGGATGGTCCTTGAAACATGAACGTTCCCTAGAGGAACCAAAAGAACCCCAAAGTTCTGCTGGAAGAGTCAGAACAGAACACACTCTGTACACCAACTCAACTGCGAGCTCACAATGACATCACTGTTCTTCTACATTCCATACTTCTGACCGTGCGTGCATGTGTGTGTGTATGCATGTGTGTGTGTGTGTGTGTGTGTGTGTGTGTTGCAGTCCATCGTTCTGCCCCGACACAAAATGGATGACAGAAAAAACAGCCACATTCAGCTACACTTTCCTGAGAAAACATATCTCTCTCTCTCTCACACACACACACACACACACACACACACACACCTGCTCAGAGGAGTCCATCACATCCTGTAAACATCCAACAGTTAGAGGACCTCAGTGAATCCACTCTCTTTCTCTCTGATCTCCGTCTCTCTCTCACACTCTCTGTCTGTCTTACAGCTATCGCTAAACTCAATCTGTGTGTGTGTCTGTGTGTGTCTGTGTGTGTGTGTGTCTGTGTGTGTGTGTGTGTGTGTGTGTGTGTCTGTGTCTCGTACCTGTGGAGTCCAGTACTTCCTCTATAAGTGGTGGCAGACGCAATCCATCCATGGTTTTCACTGAGGAGAGGGACGGAGTCCTAACACACACCCACACACACACACACACACACACACACACACACACACTCAGTCAAAGGGGAAGGATAGAAAATCACACACTACATAGTGTAGAGCCTGAATCTGATACAGCGTGGGAGAAAGAGAGAGACTGAGAGAAAGAGAGAGAGATGTGTAGCAAACTCTTCCGACTGCATTTCATTTCCTTGTTGCTGTTTTCACTTTCACACATCCTGTCTCTCTCTCTATTTCTCTCTATTTATTTCTCTCTCTTTCTTTCTTTCTCTCTGTCGTTCTCTCTCTATTTCTCCCTCTCTTTCTTCCTTTCTTCCTCCGTCTCTCTCGTTTATTTACCAAAGATGTGGGTCTCGTTTTTCATAGCACTAAAACTTGTGTCTCTCTTTCTCTCACATTCTTCACTTTTGACACAGTTGGTGTCTTATCTACACAACACACCAGAAATGCACTGTGCACGTACACACACACACACACACACACACACACACACAAACACACACACAAAATTCCAGTGAGGCACAGTGTGCTTTAACCCTTTAGGAGGTCATGAGAAATCTGGAAACGATCTCTCTCCCTCCATCTCTCTCTCTCTCTCTCTCTCTTTGCTGCTGTGAGAAGGAGAGGGACAGGAAGTACATGTGTATATAAATGTGTGTGTGTGTGGTGATACACTGCAGTTATGCAATGTGTTAAAGTGTAAGTGTGTAAAGATGGAGTGAACAGATGTGGAAGGAGGTGTGTAGCCTGTGTAGCTGTCTGTCTCAGTGCAGGAGGCGTGGCCTGTGGAGCTGTCCGTCTCAGTGCAGGAGGCGTGGCCTGTGGAGCTGTCCGTCTCAGTGCAGGAGGCGTGGCCTGTGGAGCTGTCTGTCTCAGTGCTGGAGGAATTTCACTATTTAAAAATTTGTCACATCTGAGGTTTATAAACTGAAAAGTAACGAAGCACAACCTAATCTCAGCAGTGTTGGTCTTCGCGATGATTGTGGCATCGGAGAAGTACAGATGGGTGACAAATTAAGGAAAACCCCAACATGGTGTGTGTTAGTGAGGTGTTCAGGCCAGAACAAGACTCCAGAACAGCTTCAGTAAGAACAGATTCTACACGTCTGTGAACTTCCTCCACAAGATCTTCCCTCATTTTCTTCTGTAGTTTAACTAATTTATAACTCTTCAGTAAATCAAGCTAGCACTAACACTAGCAGTTAGCAGTTAGCACTAACACATTAGCAGTGGGCTTCATAAAAATCAAGGGGATTTTAAAACATAAATAGTTAGCGCAATAAAATGCAGCATTACATATAGCTGGTTATCATTACGCCATGGGTTGTGTCTGAAGACCACAATGCTCAATCAGTAAACATCTCACAGTGAGTTTTTTCAGAAGCTGAACTGACAGTAGCAGGTTCTCCAGCGCAGTGAGAACCCGGCGATTACAGCGTGGTCTCAAATCAAACCTTTTTTTTTTTACATCAGGGTCATTAATATTTTTATTTATTTATTAAACCTAAAAGATAGAGATGCAGACACACTCATGCCATGTAATGAAGTAACGTTACACACTCACTGAGGACCTCTCTCACACACAAAAACACACAACCAGCTTCCTGAAACCATTTAACCCCCCGGCTTTCCTCTGGCACCGGATGGTTGCTAGGCAACAAGAAGTGAAACGAACATGACAAATACACAATTGTAATTTTACAGGGGGAAAAAAACCCAAAACACAGAAACAGACACTGATACAGACACTATCACTTACCCTCTAACAGATATTTAATAACAGAGAGAGAGAGAGAGAGAGAGAGAGAGAGAGAGAGAGAGAGAGAGAAGCTCAACTGTTCCAGGATGCTCCAATCAATCCATAAACAAACCCATTCTAGAACCCTGAACACGATTACTATATTATACAGTGCAGGGAATAGGACAATCCAATTAATATTACTACAAATCTCACACACACACACACACACACTCACACACACAGTGTCGTTTCTCTCTGCCCTCATCACTGTCTCCCTGTTCTTCTCGTCGTCATGCCAACATGATGAGAATCACTCTGGCCTTGCTTATTAATTATAGCTTACTAATGAACACACACACACACACACACACACACACACGCACGCAGCATAAAAATAGGTGTTACACCTTTTTGTTCATGTAGACGTAACAGTATATTTAAAAAGTGTTTTTACTACTTAATCTGTGTCCAGTCAAACCCATTCTCTGTGACACATAAGCCCCGCCCCACAGACAAACTGCAGGTAAAGAAACGGCTCTACAGTAGCAGGTAGTCATGTGGCTTCCCACAGATGATAAATCATTTCAATTCCTCAGTGTGATCTTAGTGTTTTTTGGTAAAATAAGCGAGATTGTGATCTAAATTCATCTCTGAATAACGACAGTGCAATCTCGTTACTGTCCGCCGGCGTCACTGAACGATCAGGAAACAGCGCTGCACTGAACACAAGGGTTTGTTTAGGGGATTTTTTACCTCAATTCCTTCCAGTTTGGTCTTTTGTCAATTTCCAGCCACAATTTCTTCCTACCCGTCAGGCAGCAAAGCACCATCTTTCCTCCTCAAACAAGAGCTCACAGATTCCCATGACTGGCTAGCGTCCCTCTGATTGACTGGGGCTGGAATCATACCATCCCTCCCATCCACTAAGAATAAAGTGTACACCAAATGTACTGTAGTTGATCAGGCATAATATATTGGCCTTCCAATGTTTGCTTCTTTTGGTTTTGAGCTGATGTTATGAAGTGTACAGCGTGAAGTTTAGCAATGTTCATGTGCATGGTGATTCATCACACTCACATCAAAGACAGTTCCTCTTTACATAAAGATTGTTATAAACTGCAGATGAATCCACAAAACTACAGTTAAATGACCTTTCTAAACTCTTTCTCTGGAACTCCAAGTATCTAAGCAAATCAGAAAATCAGTACTTAATATTTAAATACTTTACATTAAAAACCCAAACTGTGAAGTGAATGTTGCGGAGAGCAGTGGCTGAAGATTGCAAGAACTTCCTGCTTTCCCGTGTGCTGCAGAGACTTCGTGGATTGCTAGATATTATCAAAGACACCTGATGGCCAAGGATTCTTTTACAGCCTGCTATCCTCTCACTCAAGAGCTGACAAAAATCTGCTAGCAAGAGCATTTGGCCATGTGATCATTGTCGCTTGACATAGGAAAAGTGTCCAGTCAATAATATTCACTATCGATCTGTCACCAGGAGCCTCCAAGAACTTTGCTCAGCACAATTCGCCCAGCTCACTATGATGGCTATATCGAAATCATTGGAAAGCCCTAACTTTACGATCAGTCAATTAAACATTAAATATGAAGACATAATTCCCAAACACCTGAAAATCCCATGTTAATTGTTTGGATTTTGTTGCTTAAACAGACAGACAGTCATCACCACACAGGTTTTATGCATTAATAATAACTGGTACTATAACAATCACTATAATTTAATATTCAAATCCATTTGAGAACTACGTTTTAATAAACTGAGATTTTAATGTAATTTCTGAAGAGATTTGACAGCCTGAATGCACAATACTAAAATAAAGAGAAGAAACAGGAAAGAAATAAAGTGTACAGTAGGGAATCTTGTTTATTCAAAAACATATACTGCTGTTAAATACTTTAGTTTAGTAAGCATGTTCCATCCTACTTACGGTGGTTCTGAAAAAACAAACAAATAAATAATATATTAACACAAAGTCAAGACCGACAGCAATGTAAAATGCAACAATTTATACCAAGAGTACTCTCAAATAAATATGACTGCGATCCTAGAATGACCGAGGGGCTGCGATCCTAGAGTGACCGAGGGGCTGCAGTCCTTGTGAGACTATAGAGCTGCGATCCTAGAGTGACTGAGGGGCTGCGATCCTAGAGTGACCGAGGGGCTGCGATCCTAGAGTGACCGAGGGGCTGCGATCCTAGAGTGACCGAGGGGCTGCGATCCTAGAGTGACCGAGGGGCTGCGATCCTAGAGTGAGCGAGGGGCTGCGATCCTAGAGTGACCGAGGGGCTGCGATCCTAGAGTGAGCGAGGGGCTGCGATCCTAGAGTGAGCGAGGGGCTGCGATCCTAGAGTGAGCGAGGGGCTGCAGTCCTTGGGAGACTAAAGAGCTGCGATCCTAGAGTGACCGAGGGGCTGCGATCCTAGAGTGACCGAGGGCCTGCGATCCTAGAGTGACCGAGGGCCTGCGATCCTAGAGTGACCGAGGGCCTGCGATCCTAGAGTGACCGAGGGCCTGCGATCCTAGAGTGAGCGAGGGGCTGCGATCCTAGAGTGAGCGAGGGGCTGCAGTCCTTGGGAGACTAAAGAGCTGCGATCCTAGAGTGACCGTGTGGCTGCGAATCCTAGAGTGACAGAGGGTCTGTGATCCTAGAGTGACCGAAGGGCTGCAGTCCTTGTGAGACTAAACAGCTGCGATCCTAGAGTGACTGAGGGGCTGCGATCCTAGAGTGACCGAGGGGCTGGGATCCCAGAGTGACCGAGGGGATGGGATCCCAGAGTGACCGAGGGGCTGCAGTCCTTGTGAGACTAAAGAGCTGCGATCCTAGAATGATTGAGTGGTTGCGATCCTTCTGAGACTGAAGGGCTGCAACCTTTGTGAGACTGGGAGGCTGTGATCCTCAACAGAGCCAAAAGACTGCGGTCCTTGAGAGACCAAGTGGTTCTGATCCTCTGGGGACCATGTAGCTGCAATCCTCAATAGATCAAGGGGCTGCGACAGAGAGACCAACCGGCTGAGATGTATAATATATAGAGCAGCTGCAATCACTTGAGAGATGGAGACGCTGCGACCATTGGACAGAGGGAATGAGATCATGGAGAAGAGAACAGGAAGGAGAAGGGAATTTATAAAACAATAATAAAATGCTATCGTTAATCAGCAATTGCTAACGTGTGAGATTTAAACGCTATATTTCACAAATCATGACAAGCCAATCACAGGACTTCAGAAAAACATGCAGAACAACATGCCAATTTTTCTGAAACAGTTATCACTTGTTATGTGTGGGATGTGCGCTGGTGCGTGTGGAGGTTACACCGGTCACTAAAACTCTTTCCACAATGTGAGCAGTGATAGGGTTTCTCTCCCGTGTGAACGCGCTGGTGTTTTTGGAGATTACTCTGTTGATTAAAACATTTTCCACACTGTGAGCAGCGATAGGGTTTCTCTCCCGTGTGAATACGCTGGTGTTTTTGGAGATTACTCTGTTGAGTAAAACTCTTTCCACAATCTGAGCAGCGATACGGCTTCTGTCCCGTGTGAATGTGCTGGTGTTTTTGGAGATTACTCTGCTGATTAAAACTCTTCCCACAATGCAAGCAGTGATACGGCTTCTCTCCAGTGTGAATACGCTGGTGTATTTGGAGATTGCACCGGTCACTAAAATTCTTTCCACACTGTAAGCAGTGATATGGTTTCTCTCCTGTGTGAATGCGCTGGTGTTTTTGAAGATTACACTGTTGAGAAAAACTCCTTCCACATTCTAAGCAGTGATAGGGCTTCTCTCCTGTATGAACGTGCTGGTGTCTTTGAAGTGCTCCTCTCTCACTGAAGCTCTTCCCACACTGTGAGCACTCAAACGGTTTGTCTCCTCTGTGACTGCGCTGGTGCGCTTGGAGATCAATCTGATCATTAAAACTTTCTAGACACCGTGGGCACTCGTAGGGTTTCTCTCCTGTGTGAACGCGCCGATGTAGTTGGAGACTACTCTGTAGAGTAAAACTCTTCCCACACTCTGAGCACTGATACAGCCTCTCACCTGTGTGAATGTGCTGATGTTGTTGGAGGCTGCTCTGGTAAATGAAACCCTTTCCACAGAACGTGCAGTGGTAATTTTTTCTCTGGAGTCGTTTCTCAGTGTCAGCGGGAAGACTAGCAATCTCTCCTGATTTGAACAGTTTCACATATTCTTCATTGTGGCATCTCTTGATGTGTTTGTGGAGGTAAATTTGAACTGTGTAGGAAAGTGGACACAAGGAGCAGGTGAAGACTTGTGTCAAGGTGTTGTTCGTGTCTGGGGTAAAGAACCAAATGTAAAAGATGAGGCAAAATGCAGCAAAATTAAGAAACAAATAATCAGAAACAGTCCAAAAGATTTTGTCTTATGTTAAGTAATACATATTTACCATTCAATATTATTATTAATGTTTTGTTTATGACTGAATAACGAGCATTACTCTAAATCGGTGGTCACCAACCGTGTTCCTGGAGATCTACCTTCCTGAAGACTTTATCTTCAATCATAATCGTGTCAACCTGACCATCTAATCATTTCCTTAAGAAGTTCTTGATTGACTAAAACAGGTGAGTTAGATTTTGGTTGGAGAGGTGAAACCTACAGGAAGGTACATCTCAAGGAAGGGGGTTGGTGTCCACTGCTCTAAATACTGTAAAACATGGTGTTCTTGTGCAGTCGTGTCACATGAAATTAGTAGCTATGAAGCTGTGAAGTTGGTGTGAATTTGTCTGTAATTTATCCAAGAGTCACTTTGAAGAGTAAGATTTAGTCAGAGGAGTAAGACCCAAAGGTAACGGCTGAGGGTGCCTGCCTGGGGACGAACCACCAGGGTGTTCGAACCATGGTCTTGTAAGCCTTTTGTGGCGATGTATAGCACTCTGGGGCCTAGTTGCTGGATCCTTCACAGAGTGGGAAGAATCAGTGGTAGAAGTGGTCAAGCTTATAATAAGTTCTGAGGCCAGTTGTGAGCTAGGGCTTCCTGTCCAAGTAAGCTGTCTAGCTCTGCCAAGAAGACCCTTAACCACTTGGCACTGGTGATGAGGTCCACCTGTGCCTTGTAAACTTCTCACAGATCTGGACTACCATTACTGGGTGCAGACACCACTCTACTGGAGGTACTCACCATCTCAACCATGTGTCTGACTTGGCAAGAAGAGCTGGTCTGCAACCAACCTCGAAATTTACCATGAGACCAAGGGCCACGATCAGACCTCTTTCCATAAGAGGACAAACTTCTTGGGTCAGAGCAAGTCCCGATAAAGCCGGGGGCCAGCACCTCGGTTTAACGACTCATCCGAAAGACGGTGCTGTTTTTACAGTATAGTGTCCCCGTCACTATACTGGGGCATTAGGCCCCACACAAACCACAGGGTGAGCACCCCCTGCTGGCCTCACTAATACCACTTCCAGCAGCAACCTTAGTTTTCCCCAGGAGGTCTCCCATCCAGGTACTGACCAGGCTCAACCCTGCTTATCTTCAGTAGGACACCAGGTAAGAACTGCAGGGTGATATGGCTCTTGGCCATGACCTTCATGAAGCTCGCTTTGTGTACAGGGGCACTGTCATGCTGGAACAGGTTTAGGCCTCTTAGTTCCAGTGAAGGGAACATGTAATGCTACAGCATACAGAGACGCTCTATACAATTGTGTGCTTTAGAGCTTGTGGTAATAGTTTGGATAAGAACCACATTCAGAACCAGACCCCTCCCCAGATTCTGTAGAGACTGGAGTTGAAAGTAGTTGCCAAAAAGGTAGGTCATTATCACCCGGGAAGGACTTCCCTGATAGACGCAGTCATCTGATAAGCGTCAAGGGGGTGATAAGCACAGAGATATAAGGAGGGAAGTCGAAACAGCTGAATTACAGGGCCTCAGCTCCCGAATAATTAAATTCAAAATGTCTGCTTTTTGGGGCTTCTTGCATTGCTTCTTTAAACAGATTCTACTCTGAGCCAGGATTCAAACCTGGCAGCCAACATCTGTGTGCTGGGCTGAATAAAATATCCATTTTAGTTCAGTGTTTCTCAGTTCTTGTTTTTGGGGGGGTGGGGGCGGGGGGGTCACATTCCAGTAAACAGTTCAGTTCCTTGTCTCTTTGCTTTCACACACCAAGATCAGTTCAGCTTTTATTTATTATTACTATTTGGCAGATGATTAGTGTTAGAAAACTGCAACACTGACCTGAAAATAACACACTTAATCCAAATATTAGTTTCAAGACTAAATAATAATAATAATAATAATAATAATAATAATAATAACAACAACAACAACAACAACAACAACTCACTGATGTAACTATTCGCAGAGCATTTTTTGTTCCAGATGTAGTCAAACGTGATGCCGGCATATTTGACAAACTCCTCATCGTACCACACCAAGAGCTCCTGTCCAGGTTCGATGGGTCGACAGCAGCGGTACAGAATCGCCCCTCGATACTGAAACACCATCATATTCTGCTCTTCATCATTACGAGAGCAATTCACGTACCTGAGAGAACGAGGGACAGAATTAAAAGGTGACGAGGGAGAGCGATGGTTGAAAAAAATTTTAAGGGTCAAATCAATTATACTAAACAAAGACAGAACAGACAAAATCCCTGACCTCATCCAGTTAGAGTGCACCTCTGACGTGGCATCGATGTATTTTTCACACTGCTTACTCTGGTATATCTGCAAAAAATGTCATTATACTTCAAATATTTTTATCCATTAAGACAATCAATGAAATGGTACTTTCTAGTTTTATCAGAACCGTTTAGAACAACATACTTGTACCACTTCTACAGCACTGAGTGGGGCTGATGGAAATGGAGACTGACTGACGCCAGACATTTTAGTTTAAACCGACTGTCTGCTAGCCACCGTATCGCAATCCTACATTCGTGAAATTAATTCAGTTCAAGTCATCTAAATTAACAAAAATAAATCAGGTTCTCTTTGCTCATGACGATCTAAGGATTAGTAAAACAAACATGAGTCCATAGAACCATCTTAAAATTGATCTTAAGAAGCTAACTCACCACCCAGGAGTAGGAGCTGTTCATGGCTTCCTCTCGGTCCACCGTGTCTCCCTGGTAGGGCCCGAAGTGAGCGCCGACTGGAATAGTGTCGCTGTTGTTGAACACTCCCAGGCCTGCGTCGGGAACACTGGACTTCCGGATCTCCAGACCGGGAGGAAGGGTTTGTCTGGCCCGGTCAGCGACCCCCAGTGGAACCGCGATGTCCGGGATGAAGAGAGCCGGACCGTGAACATCGCATTTGTTGATGAAGAAAGATCTGCAGTCCTCACAGTCTGGAACGAGAAATGTTTTAATGGGTTCCTTAAAACCAAAGATTTTCTTATTTCTAAACATCTCAGATGTATCATCATTCGCCTTTAGATCATAAACAGAACTTCACACAGAACCATTTTCTCCTCATAGCTTTGTTTAATTTAATTACAAACTATGTGTTCTAAATAAAAACCAATATCATTAACCTTAAGTAAAAAAAAACAATTTTTTTTAAATATGGCTAAAATATCATAAATTAATCTTTCTTAAGAAAAAATTATCGCTAAAGTGTCATTTATACTGGACTCTGTGTTCTGGTGTCTTACAGAGATAGTCATCGTGTTTAGGTTTTTCTTTCAGAACGATCTGGAACCCTCCGTTCTGTCCTGTTCGGTCCTCGAGCGTGACGTCTTCCACCGAGCTCGATGTGCCTCCGTCTAGGATTTCATAAAGTTTAAGTAAAAAATACAAGCAAATTAAAACAGTTAAAGTGTTATTATATCTGTAGACACGTCTCTGAAGTACGTGACTGTCTTACAGAAGTAATCTTCATCCTCATCTTCATCAGTTTCTTCCTCTTTCAGAGGTTTCTTCCAGGGTTCTCTGTTCTGTTGGTCCACAGAGGCGACGTGTCCCACCGAGCTCGATGTTCTTCCATCAGAAGTGCTGCACACGTCCGTCTGCATGTCCTCACCCAGCTGATCCAGGGCCAGAAAAGATATCTTTGTGGTTCTGGTTCTGGAAGTTCCAGACCACTGGGACAGTTTTTAGGAGCCAAAAAAAGAGCAATATGATCTCTACACTGTTATGTTTTGTGTAACCCTTGACGCTGGTTTATTATTTAACACCTGTGTAATAAATAAAAGAACAAATTCTCAATAAAATAATTTAAATAAAACATTTAATGCTTAAATTTAGGTAATTATTATAGTAGAGTTTGGAATATTTATTTACAATTTGTAGTGTTTTTGAGGGGGGTTTTTGTTTGAAACGATAACTAATAATGTTTACAGCAGCACATTCCAGACATTATTCAAATTCTAATGAGAACATGCTAATTCAGAAATCACTGAAATAAATTCATTAAAACGCTAACAACGCTACAACACGCAACGCTTCCCAAATCGCTTCCCTGTGTATACGTAGTGCACTAGATAGTGCGCAGACGCTATTATTACATCGCCCTATGTAGTGCACTACAATGGGAAGTGGACATCAATTTGGGATTCAGCAGCTAATGTTAGCCGAGCAGTTCAACGTACATTACCTCAGGATTTAAAGAAGAAAACATTTAATCACCTCAAACACAGACAAAAAGTGAGATTGACTAAATCAAACCTAATATCGATTCAAACTGGATCCGAAGTATTTTATGTGCCGATGATTAGCTAGATGTAAAAGCGCCTCCTCTGTTCCAGCTCGTCTTCTTCTGTTCCTCCGAGTTAATTGCAGCTCTCAAGCGGCACCGCGCCCTCTAGTGGAGATCTGTATAATCATCAAACTAAGAAAAAAAAGAAATAATATAAATAATACTAATACTAATCTCAAATGCTATTAGATTGTTTTCTGAGCTTGTCCAGCTGCTATGCTAATCAGTTGCTACCAGAGACTAATTATTCCTTTTTTATTATAACTAACACAAACAGTGGACAAGACGGAGTCAAGCTTTAGACAGCTGGATGAGCATCTGAAGAAACGAGGTTTTCTTCTCTGGGGTTTAGCAATAATTTGTACAAGATGAGATATCTCGTCGCCTGTGCCTTGCTCATTAAGGATAATAAAATTATATCCTGAATGTATATATTTCTGTAAAACTGCTTGGTGGCAATGTCCATTGTTAAAAGCGCTATACAAATAAAAATCTAACTGAATTGAATATCTCTGTTGCCTCCCACTAAAAACTACATATTTGACTTTAAGAATTCTCCATCAAATCTAAAGAAGCATGGTGAGGTAAATTAGCTTTAGGTTTGGTCAATTTTTTAGCTACGTTTGTAAGTATAAGTATGGGAATGCTATTGCTGTGTCTTTGATATAATTCAAATCATTGCTTATTTAAAAGAGAGTGTTCTGTTTAAAATGAGAACTTTAAGGATTTAGCTTTAAAGAAGTATTTGCTGCAGTATAAATCACTAAATATCTCACATTTCACAAAAGTGTGTACATGCTTTAGCGAGTTTACAAAAAAGTGTGTGAACGGCTTAAAGATGTAAATACGGCCTCTCTTCTTCCTCTCAGTGATGAGCGGGTGTCAGAAACGGAAAGTTGTGCAGCGCCACCTTGTGTACCGGAGTATTATTGCGTTTCAATAAGCGCCATCTACTGTCAGGGAGTGAATTTACACTTTCATTCAGCGCGTCGCTCGTGGGTGTGAACACAAACTAACACGGAGAAAATCGTCCCGGTGTGAACAGGCCTTTAATGTCCTTTCACACTTTCACACTTTCACACTGAGCGCGACGCGATAAATCGAAGCGAATCACAGATGAACGATGCTTTCACACCGAACGTGAAACAATGGATCGCCTTCAGCTAATTCACACCTGTCAGATAGGTGGCGCTGACTGAGAATGTATTTTACACCTGCACAGTAGGTGGCGCAACCCAGAGGCCTGTATTTGGGCATTTACTATTATGCTAACTGAAAATATTAATGTGTATGTATAAAATATGACAAGTAACTGATATAAATGCCACGGTTATTTATCCAGCATTCCCTTTCTTCTGGCCTTCTACACCTCAGACCACGCGCGTGGAGCCGTCAGCATAAGTGAAATCAAATCTATATCTAACCTGTCCTCTGAAGCTGATGAAAGACTCCTATCGTCTTTCAGCTCTTCAAGGTGCACTGAATGAGTTTTGTCATTTTTGGGTCCAGTCGGAACTCGTAGTTTGATTTGGGTTCTCTTGTTATCCATCACCTCAGCTCTGTCCATTAACACAGCTATGAACTGTGCTGTTGCACATTATGGCACTTACCTCTTAGTCCTTCACCAAATGTATCTTCTGATGTTCGGAGTTGTTCATATACTCCAGTGTCTGTGGAATATGAATATGTGCCACTAGGGTGGTTGAGTGGCTCTCCCTCACCATACTGCGCTCCTCACCACTGTGCTTGCAGTGTTAGCTGGACTGGTCTAATTGAATAGCAGACCTAAGAGCCTTGAGCCTCTGCTCATAGCTAGCATAATACTTTAGCTGGAAACAACACTGTGATTGGAGCAAAGTTTTCACTGCTAACCCGTCTGTCTGCTGAGCCGAGGCCATGTCTGGAAGAGATTTCCAGTCTGACGGTAAATAAACTGCAATCTTCAACGCTGGCTTCAGCAGCATGCAGAAATAAATCAGAATTAACCAGGTTCACTGTTCCTGTGGGTTTTACCACAGGAGGAACTGCAACCCAGCAGCCCATGAGACACACGAGCACTAGTACATGGACGAATGCTCTCAGGCGAAACTGTTCTGAGAATCCATCATCTGGATCCAGAGCAGTATCTGGTTCCTAAAGTACTATCCTTCTGAATGGAACTGCTAGACAGCAGAAAGGTGTATATATAGAGGCCACTGCAGTGTGTGACAGTACCATGGAGGCTGCCTGACAAACCGGTCACGCTCTTTCTGAAGGAAACAAGGCATCTTAGTCCACTAAGCTCCCCAAGATAAGCTCACCCTGTACACACTGCTGGCCAGATCATTTCACAGAAACCTGCTGGCTGAACCCTGGGTTTGTGCCCAAGATCATATCAGCAACATTTTTAAGCAATCAGTCCATCCAGGATTTTTGCAATGCCTTTGGACTGGCACAGTGGGATGGTGGTCCCTATTTAAAAAAAAACAACAACAGAGAGTGTGTTCCAATTTCAGGTGAAGCACACTCCTCCAGGAAAAGTTACTGCCAGGTTGTGGATTGTGGAGAGTGGTCTCTGTCCGATAGCTGAACCTGGGCTTCAGGAGGAACACTGAGGGTTCAGTACAGGACATGGAACAGTCTCCCGGTCACAGGAGTGCAGTAATCCAGTCTACATTGGTTTTGTGGTTTTGGATAAGGCCTCAACTTTTGTTGTTGTGGTACCAAAGGAACACACGGTATCTGGGTCGCAACTTCACGGAAGCCGACCTCTGTATAAGAGCAGCGATAACGGGGACAATCACCGCGAGAAGTGTTTTGGGTTTTATTGGGTCCAAGTTAGCGTCTGTTAATCAAAACAAAACCATGCAATCAGCGTAATAAATCAGCTGCACGAAGTCGGAGTGACCGTAAATGATGACAAACATCCACATCAATCAGTGTTATAAAACAAAGAAAGAAGAAAAGCAAGAGAATAGCATGGAATAAAAAGAGGCCTTTATCAGCTGCATTCACCTGAGAGTTCCCAGCTCCAGAAATCGACAGATAGATAATAAAATTGCTCCTCCTCCATTTTCCTATAACGAGAAGGGTCGAACATTAAAACAAGCGCAGGAGTCATCACAATGACTGTCGGTCCGGAACCAGAACTCAACCATCCGTTTAACTTAGGATGACTTTACAATTTAATAGTACATAAAGATATTAACAAAGTAATACCAAGTATACTAGCATTCAAATGACATCAAGTTCAAATCACTGACAACACGAGTGAATCGATTAGTACAGCAAACTCGTCAGTTTCTCCAAAAGCAGATTATTACAACACAGAATGATCTGTTTAAACGATCAGGCCTGGTTGGGTGGGTGGAGGAGATACCCGTCTATATTTGCATATAGCTATTTAAATTTTTACACCAATGTCTCCGCAGTTATCCCGGTCGTGTTGTGTGTGTAGGCGGTTCAGGTGGGTCCCGTGTCAGTGTTGTGGACGGTTCGATTGCGGCGGGCGGTCTCTCTCCGCTGCTCGTGGAGCTGCGTTCGTGACCCTCCTGTTCCTGATCCCAGCCTTATGCCTTGTTTAGAAACACCAAATGTGCTCAGAAATATAATTATAAGTGTTCAATGTGTGAGAGTCTGGTTTCACTTTCCCAAACTGCAAACACTAGAACAGCTTCTGTCCTGAGTGAGTGCGCTGGTGTTTTCGGAGGTTACTCAGCTGACTGAAACTCTTCCCGCACTGTAAACAGTGGTACGGCTTCTCTCCGGTGTGAATGCGCTGGTGCTTTTCCAGATGACTCTGTTGATTAAAACTCTTTCCGCACTGCAAGCAGTGGTACGGTTTCTCTCCGGTGTGAATGCGCTGGTGTCTCTGAAGAGCTGCTTTCTCAGTAAAACTTTTCCCGCACTGTACGCAGGGATAGGGTTTCTCTCCGGTGTGAATGCGCTGGTGTCTACGAAGCGCTGCTTTCTCGCTAAAGCTCTTTCCACACTGTGGGCACTCGTACGGTTTCTCTCCTGTGTGAATGCGCTGGTGAAGCTGGAGACCGCCCGGTAGAGTAAAACTCTTCCCACACTGTGCGCACTTATGCGGCCTCTCGCCCGTGTGAAAGCGCTGGTGTCTTTGGAGAGCGCTCTGGTAAGTAAAACCTTTCCCACAGAAAGAACAGTGGTAATTGTTCCTCTCCAGTTGTTCCTGAGAGGTGTTGATCGGGAGGCCCACGATCTCTCCTGAGTTCAGGCGTCTCAGATATTCCTCGTAGTGGCATCGCTTGATGTGTTTGTGGAGGTAAATTTCAGATGTATAGGAGAGTGGACATAAAGAGCAAGTGAAGATCTGCAGAAAGGTGTAGTTCATATCTGTAGTGAAGAAAAATATATTCAAAAGTCAGCAATACGATACAACAATTATCGTCAAGGCTAAGCAGATCAGGCATCGGCTAAATTCCAGCTACTAGTATGAAGAATCCAGAAACACTGAACTGTGTGAGAAGACATTGCACTTGGAGGATATCTTTAAAATCCTGCAGCTAGAACTGGTCTCGTGAGACTTAAGGCTTTTCACTAGATTTAGGGAAACAGCTGCAATGAACCATTAGCATTAGTGACGTCTGCTGGGGGACAAAACCTCGCAGTCAGTGATGGTATCTTGAGCCAACCCCTGAAGCCTCCTGAAGTATGTGGACACCTGACCGTCACGGCGATATGTGCTTGTTGAACATCATACTCCAAATACATGGAGAACCTTTACTGTTATAATGTGTTCCACTCTTCTGGGAAGGCTTTCTATTTGGGGAGGTGTGTTCATTCAGCTACAAGAGCGTTAGTGAGGTCAGGCGCTGATGTCAGGTGAGAAGACCTGGCCTACAATCTGCATTCAATTTCACCCGAAATCTGTTCAGTGGGGTTGAGCTGAAGGCTCTGTGCAGGACACTCGAGTTCTTCCACTCCAACCTTAACACACCATGTCTTCATGGAGCTCGCTTTGGGCACAGCACAAACTGTCATGCTGAAACCCTGAGCCAGACCCAGACCCTTTTAGTTCCAGTGAAAGGAAATTGAAGTGCTGCAGCGTACAGAGACGCTTCGTACAGAGACGTTCTGCACAACTGTGTGCTTCTAACCTTCTGGCAGCAATTTGTGGAAAAACCAATGTATGGGTGTGATGGTCAGGGGCGCACATACTTTTGGCACATAAAGCTGCTCACAATGGCAGGCTAGCACCTTGCATGTGTTGCTCTGCTATCACTGGCGTGTGTGTGTGTGTGTGTGTGTGTGAATGGGTGAACAAGAAACTAAGGTTAAAAGGCCTTCGGCTATATAAGTGCAGATCATTTAGCATTTAAAGTGCTGATGAGATCTTTGTGTTTTTTCCCTCTCTTTTTCTTTTTCCCTTTTTCTTTTCTCTGGTCTCCGGTCCCCACTGAGCCAACACAAAAGAACTGAGCTCTTTTTGTTAAAACTGCCATTCCAGGTACCACCGGACTGACAAATACTGACACAAACTGAGAGGCACAAGCTGCATTGCTGTTCTCCAGGCCGCTGCTGAGTGCGTTACAAATACATTTAGTTTTTGACAGTAAAAAAGTTCAGACGTAACTGTTTTCGGAGCACTTTTTGTTCCAGAGGTAATCGAATGTGACGTCCTTGGCGTAATCCTCTTCGTACCACATCAAGAGCTCCTGTCCCGGTTCGATCGGTTGACTGCAGCGGTACAGAATCCCACCCTGATACTGGAACGCCACCAGGTTCTGCTCTCTCTCGTTACGGGCACAGTTCACGTACCTGAGAGAATTAGGAAGAGAAACCAGAAGAGAAAGTGAGAGGGAGCGATCGGTTAGGAGGAAGATGGAAATCAATGAGTTTAAAAACGCAACAGCGCAAAATTCTTCAGTAGTGCGTTCCTCACCTCATCCAGTTCGAATTCATCTCTGACGTGGCATCGATGTATTTTTCACACTGCTCGCTCTGGTACACCTGCAGAAAGATTACGGCCTTTACATTTAATACTACGAACAGTGCTGCAGCAGGTGGGGGCGTGGTTTAACACCGGTCTGCACTGGGAGGGAGGTGTTTAGGGAAGAGCTAGAGGGGTAACGATTAACATGGCACACCTGAGGTACTTTGACTATCTATGTTGGGTTGGGGGGGCTTAGTGCTTAGCACGTTTTCCTCGCACCTCCAGGGTTGGGGGTTCGATTCCTGCCTCTGGCCCGTGTGCACGGAGCTTGCATGTTCTCCCCGTGCTTCGGGGCGTTCCTCCAGGTACTCCTCCAGTCCAACTCGGGTTGTAGACTGATTGGCGTCTCTAAAACTGTCCAGAGTGTGTGCGTGTGTGTGCGATTCTAACAGCTTGGCCCTGTCCAGCGTGTCCCCTGCCTTGTGCCTCGAGTCCCCTGAGATAGGCTCCAGGCTCCCTGCGACCCCGTGTAGGATAAGCGCTACACAAAATGGATGGATGGATGGAACTGCGGTTCTGTGGAGTACCCCAGCCTGCCCGAGTCACTCAGGGCGATGAGAACGGCCGGAGCTTTTACAGCTTACCCACGTAAAGCTGTGCTATTTGTACTTAGCAGGAAAAACTCCACTAGTTCAGAAGGAACCCATCCTGGTGCTCCTCAAATCATCAAATGTACAAATCTAACCTTCCAGTTCAAAATTATTAACACCCCAAATAAGGTGGCGGAATTACAGCTCTAATCCTTACGCTGATGTGAAGAACACATGTAGAGGATCTTAGACCCTTGTTCATCTCCAGAATATTTCCTTTATGTTCTGACATTTGTCCATGTGGATTTCCATCTTCCGTTCAGAAAATCGGGGATTTGAGATGCCAGCATTAGTTTTGTGTTCCTGCGCTGGTTTGTTTGTGGTCAATTATTAAGACATCCAATCAAGTCTTGCATCACATGACCGATGTAAGTGCAATATAACCCAGATCAGTGAAGCTAGCATCGATTAGCAAAACAGTTCAGTTACAGATTGGAACAGTTACCACAACTAGTGACTCTGTACACAGCGAGATGCGTGCGGATTCTAGAATCAGCCAAACGGCGGACTTCCTGTGGTAACTCACATCTAATAGAAGCTAACTCACCACCCAGGAGTAGGAGCTGTTCATGGCTTCCTCTCGGTCCACCATGTCTCCCTGGTAGGGCCCGAAGTGAGCGCCGACTGGAATAGTGTCGCTGTTGTTGAACACTCCCAGGCCTGCGTCGGGAATACTGGACTTCCGGATCTCCAGACCGGGAGGAAGGGTTTGTCTGGCCCGGTCAGCGACCCCCAGTGGAACCGCGATGTCCGGGATGAAGAGAGCCGGACCGTGAACATCGCATTTGTTGACGAAGTAAGATTTGCAGTCCTCACAGTCTGGAACGAGAGAAATCATTTCCTCTTGCTTCAGACGTTGTAATCACACCGTGCTGGGTTTTTTCTTTTTCTACACTCAGGTGTGTCATCTTCAAAATGTAGACAATAACAGAACTTTATGCACAACCACAATCTTTCAAACGAAACAGTGAGATAGTATTTATCACTGTCATGTAGGTTACGTCTCACACTGGACTGCTAACGTGTCTTACAGAGGTAGTCATCATGTTCAGGTTCTTCTTCCTTTAGAATGATCTGCAATCCTAGGTTCTGCTGGTCCTCAGGGGTGAGGTCTTCCAGAGAGCTTGATGTTCCTCCGTCTAAAGAATAATAACACAAATTTAAATACTGAAACACACGTGAACATCTGACGTGTTTAACGTCGCAGATGGGAAGAGAAGGTGCGCGATTGCCTTACAGATGAAATCCTCATCTTCATCAGTTTCTTCCTCTTTCAGAGGTTTCTTCCAGGGTTCTCCGTTCTGTTGGTCCACAGAGGCGACGTGTCCCACCGAGCTCGATGTTCTTCCATCAGAAGTGCTGCACACGTCCGTCTGCATGTCCTCACCCAGCTGATCACCAAGGGCCTGAAAAAAACAAAACGTGTCCTAGGACACGAAAGTGATGAGTGTTTTGTGTCTTAAGCGTTTATTTTAGTAAAGAGGCAGAAGATGTGCAAAAATAAACATCTACGTAAACAGTTTCATCTCAGCACATTTTATACAGAGGGACAGAGAGAGGGAGAGGGAGAGGGAGAGAGAGAGG
>NC_071262.1:295000-307500 GCF_023375685.1 Ictalurus furcatus
ACGGTGGTAGTAAAGGCAGTAACAGTGTTAGTAACCGTGTTAGTAACGGTGGTAGTAAAGGTGTTAGTAACGGTGGTAGTAAAGGTGTTAGTAACGGTGGTAGTAAAGGCAGTAACAGTGTTAGTAACGGTGTTAATAAAGGTGTTAGTAACGGTGGTAGTAAAGGTGTTAGTAACGGTGGTAGTAAAGGCAGTAACAGTGTTAGTAACCGTGTTAATAAAGGTGTTAGTAACGGTGGTAGTAAAGGCAGTAACAGTGTTAGTAACGGTGTTAATAAAGGTGTTAGTAACGGTGTTATATATCCACCGTAGTGAAGGATAACGTGTGTGAATTTTACACAGGGTTCTTGTCCCAGAACGTTACACAACTTCAACACGTCTTCTTCTCGCCTGCGTTTAATAATTACACTCAGATCAGGTTCTGCTGAGACGGAGATAATTAACTCAAGCAGCTTACTGGACTTGTGCCCTCACAGTTGCCGTGGAAACGTTAAACACTAATCCTCGCTCCATACAAGCGCATAACTTTGGATGGGGTTATATAAGGTGCACGTGAAGGCAGGTTTTATACGCAGTGTACAGTTACGACTGCACAACAGGTTCTGTCTGATCTCACACGTGAATAAAACCAGCGTCAGAGTCACGTGGAAAACGTCTCAGTCCTGCATGCATTTTTAATCTCCGTTATATTCTCAGCTGTGTGTGTGTGTGTGCGCGTGTGCGTGTGTGTGTGCGCGCGTGTGTGTGTGTGTGTGTGTGCGCGTGTCTGCACACATTCACGTCGTTTCTTCATAGAATTTATTTTTTTTAATATCAAAATGAATGCAGCTGTCATAGACGTAGAACTCCGGAGCAGTTGTGAGTAAATAACAAATAAATAAATAAATACATACACACATAAATATCGTGTAGAAATGCCTGAGAGAATCGTGATATGATATCTGTGTGATATCGCTCCACCCCTACATGCATGCAAACTTCATTCTGAATTCCTAATGCCATTCACACACACACACACACACACACACACACACACACACACACTACCCTTACTGCATTACTGCACTTGTGTATGAAGTAGAATTCAGCTGCTACAATTCTATTCAGTTCAGTTTCAATTCTACACCGCTGTAACAACAACAACAACACACACACACACACTCTCTCACACACACACAGAGCTTGAGAGAAATGCGGATGTGGAGCTCAGTGACTCACCTCTCAGCCTTCACAGCAGAACTGAGTGACTCTTTAAATCCACACACAATAAACGGCTTCCATTTTCAACTCGATCTAATTCTACTCAGTGGTGAACATTTAGTGTGCAGATGATCTGATGTGGAGGATGTGTGTGTGTGTGTATGTGTGTGTGTGTGTGAGACAGAGAGAGAGAGACAGAGAGAGAGAGCGGAAGCTCCTCCTCCTGCTCCTCTGCTGCAGCGCGTCTTCTTTTGTTCCTGTGTGTTTATAGCAGGTGAAGCTGCACATCGCCCCCTAGCGGCGCTCTGAATATTCACCACCACGCCACTCGCTCTCGTCTCCCTCTGCTGCCTTTTTATTTATTTAATTTTTTCTGGGATTTTTTTTTCTTTTTTTCATTTCTTTTCCCTCTTCTCCTTTCTCAAGTTCATACGTGGCCTTCCGGCATTCCGATCTGATCTCCGTGACGTCATTACTGTGCGTCACCCAGAGCTGTCTGTTTGTTTGTTTTTAGGTCAGAAAGTTGATTTGTTTTGCTTTTTTTTTTTTTTACTTCATTAACGCTCTAACGCTTCATCAAAAAAAAACTAATCCTACGCTTGAGGCTTTTACACTCTGTCGACCAATCAGAGTCACACACACGCTACGCTCACTTACTACTGGCCAACGCTGACACTGTGAGATCGTCGATTATAGAGACTACAATCCATCCATCCATTTTCTGTAGCGCTTATCCTACAGGGTCACGGGGAGCCTGGAGCCTATCCCAAGGGGCTCGGGGTATGAGGCGGGGGACGCCCTGGACGGGGTGCCAATCCATCTCAGGGCACACACACTACGGACATTTTGGACATTTTGCCAATCAGCCTACAGTGCAGGTCTTTGGACTGGGGGAGGAAACCGGAGCACCCGGAGGAAACCCCTGAAGCATGGGGAGAGTGTAGAAACTCTGCGAACACAGGACGGAGGCGGGATTCGAACCCAAAACGCTGGAGGTGTGAAGCAAACGTGTTAACCTCTACGTCACCGTGGCAACCAAGACTAGAATCTTCTATATAATATCAGGAAAAGCAGCAACGCCACTAGAAGCTTCTGTAATAAATACACAGACTTTATTTATTATAAACATTTCAGTTTATTAAAGAAACATGTTTAGTTTCCTAAAAACAAAATAATTCATAGTAATAAGTACGTTTTCAGGCAAGATGTCGTGTTTTATTGATTTTTAACAGCAGTTCAGCCCTCCTTAAAAGAAAACCAGTTATAAATATAAAGACCTGTAATTTATTTGGTTTTCCTGTATGAAACTGTGTGGAGCGATGTCCCTGATGTCCCTGATGTCCAGGTCGTCCCTGATGTCTCTGTCGTCCCTGATGTCCAGGTCGTCCCTGTCATCCCTGATGTCCAGGTCGTCCCTGATGTCTCTGTCGTCCCTGATGTCCAGGTCGTCCCTGATGTCTCTGTCGTCCCTGATGTCCAGGTCGTCCCTGATGTCCAGGTCGTTCCTGATGTCCCCGATGTCTCTGGTGTCCCGGTCGTCCCTGATGTCTCTGTCATCCCTGTCGTCTCTGATGTCCCTGATGTCCCGGTTGTCCCTGATGTCCCTGTCGTCTCTGATGTCCCCGATGTCTCTGGTGTCCCGGTCGTCCCTGGTGTCTCTGTCATCCCTGATGTCTCTGATGTCCCGGTCGTCCCTGATGTCTCTGTCGTCCCTGTCAATTTCTCGCCAAGTGAACAGAGACATAGGTGTAAAGTGATTTCAGGTCCATGTTGGTCTCTCTTTCACAAAATGACAAATATATCATATCATGTATTTTTATGTTGGAAATTATTCTTATTTGGGCAGTTTGGACCCCAATTTCTTACAGGAAGACCCTAGTGGAAAAACAACAACAACAACAACAACAGATGAATTTGTAATGGTTTTAATGGTTATAATGGGAATTGTAATGGTTTAAATGGAAACTGTAATGGTCCCTGTGGGTCTCTACTGGTAATCTGCTTCCTTCTATTGGTGGCATGTTATGTCTAGTGGATACCATTAAGGACCAGTAATGGTAACAGTTTTAATGTTTAACAGCTGATGGTTTGTAACGGTATTTGTAGTGGAAACCATTAGAATTTCTGTGATGGTTTGTACAGGTTTTTTACAGCAGGGTCTGATGGGAAACATTTAATCGAAAGCATGTCCAGGGTCATTTATTTACACGCAGGTTTAACTGAGTGACAAGAAAATCAAAACGCCTTAGAGATTACCGTAAATATACCTTACATATATCTTACAACACTACTAAAGTACAGGATGATATATAAACTCTAATATTTATTTACTAACGTCACTAATAACGGAAAGAGTGTATCACTAATAAGAACAGATTATTATTATTATTATTATTATTATTATTATTATTATTATTATTATTAGAAAGTAAAACCTGACAGAAATAATCATTACTGTAGGTGTGGTCTAACCTGTCTGTGTGCAGGAGACACCTGTCTGTGTGCAGGAGACACCTGTCTGTCCTCCATCACATGAAACACAACTTAAAGAATGGTAACCTGTTCTCTATAAACACAGCGAGGAAACAGATCTCCTCCAGCTCCTTCCGTCTCACTCTCTACACACCCGGGACTTTACACACATCTTCTGAAAATCTTTTTTAAAATACAGCACTGTGCATAAGTATTCACCCCCTTGGACTTTTCCACGCGTTACAGTTTAGAACTGAAATGGACTCCATCAGGATTTTATACCATGAATCTACACAAAACATCCCATAATACTGAAGTAGGAGGGAAATGATTTAGAAATAAAAATATATTAAAGCTGTATGTGCATAAGTATTCACCCCCTAACATAGTTGTGGTTGAGTTTCCATCAGAAGTGAGATGATGAGTAGAACAGAGTGGAGCTGTGTGTAATGAAAGTGTCACATGACCTCGGTGTAAATCTCCAGTTCCTGGAGGAACCCGGAGTGTGTTAGAGAACCTAATGAAGACCAACGAGCCATCAAAACAAAGTTCTGGAAAAATATCAGTCAGGGTTTTGTTCTAAAAAAATATCCTGAACTCGGAACCTCCTGCAGACGGGACGTTACATCTGCGGTTAAAAACGTAAGGAATGCGACAGAACCGCGACTCGGGGAGGACTCGAGGAGGCCGAACACCTAAAGGCAGCGAGTCAGTGAGTGGGTAAAGAGGGGATTAGTCACAGACACAACCACGAGCCTGAACACTGCACACAGACTGGACTTTATGGAAGAGTGACAAGATGAAACACAGATGAAAGAAATCGATGTGAAATCCCATTTTGAGACTCAAACACATGTTGTCCGGTCTGCTGAGACCGAAATTAAAAACTTAAGCCAAAAAGTACCCTGTTTGGCCTGGGCACAAAGAGCTATGTTTTGTGGAGGCCCTGAGGCCCTGAGGTGGTGGTAGCACTCCCTTGGCCGCTCGGTTGTTTCTCTGACTAATCCCCTCTTTACTGCTCACTGCACCGAGGTCTCCGACAGAGTCCTAGTCTTTCCACTTCAATGTGGAGTACTTACGCACGCCACTTATATATATATTTATATATATATATATATAATCATACGGGAATGCTCTTCCCACGCTCTGAGACGTTTCCAGCTGTTCTTCAGTGTGGACACGCAGGTGGAGTCGGAGGTGACTCTCGTGAATGAAGCTCCTCCCACACTGTACGCAGCAGGACGGTTTCTCTCACGTGTGAATGCGCTGGTGCTTCTGGAAGTTGCCCTGCTGGGTGAAGTGCTTCCCGCACACGGAGCAGTAGTAGGGTTTATCTCCGGTGTGAATGCGCTGGTGTTTTTGGAAGCTGCCGTGCTGGGTAAAGCTTTTCCCGCACACGGTGCAGCAGTAGGGTTTCTCTCCGGTGTGAATGCGCTGGTGCTGCTGGAGAGTGCTCTGGTGAGTAAAACTCTTCCCACACTGTGCGCAGTGATACAGCTTCTCCTCCGTGTGGATACGCTGGTGTGTTCGGAGGTTTCCTCTTTCACTGAAACTCTTCCCACAGTGTGAGCACTGATAGGGTTTCTCTCCCGTGTGAATGCGCTGGTGTCGCGTGAGAGTTCCTAACTCGCTGAAACTCTTCCCGCACTGCAAGCAGTGGTACGGCTTCTCGCCGGTGTGGATGTTCTGGTGTCGTCGGAGACTCCCTTTCTCGCTAAAACTCTTCCCGCACTGCGAGCACTGATACGGCTTCTCTCCCGTGTGGATGCGCTGGTGTGCCTGGAGATGGATCTGCTGAGTGAAGCTCTTCCCGCACTGCGAGCACTGACACAGGTTCTCTCGCGTGTGAAGGCGCTGGTGGAGCTGGAGACTGCTCCGCTGCGTGAAAGTCTTCCCGCACTGCGAGCACTGATACGGCTTCTCGCCCGTGTGAACACGCTGGTGCACTTTCAGATGTTTACGCTGGATGAAATTCTTCCCGCATTCCGAGCACTGGAGCGGAGCTTTCTGCATCTGCATGCGAGGAGAGTCGGCTTCGAGACCGTCCAAGCACACCGCGGCAGACTGACTGGAGCTCTTCGAGGCCACCAGACTCTCGTATTTAATCTCTCCTGATTTCAGGAGTCGGACGTATTCCTCGTGGTGGCATCTCTTGATGTGTTTGTGGAGATAACTTTTGGATGTATAAGAAAGTGGACATGAGGAGCAGGAGAAAACTTGAAGGATGGTGTTCGTTCCTGCAGTAGAAAAGAATATCAGAAGTTATATCTGTATGTTCGTGCGGACGTAGCCCACAGAAAATAATCAAATGATCTACTGGGTCTCTGGAAGACCAGACAGATTCCTGAAGATGTGACCAGGTCACATGATCATCAGTAATGAACAAGGAGTTCTAGATGAGTGGTTCTGAGGAGCACACGGTTTAATATTTCCTCGTCCCCTTGCCCTCATTCTCCAAACCAAACTGAACTGAGAAAAAAACCGACAAAGAAAAAAACAAAACGCCCTTGAATCATATAATTCTAAAATAATTAAAATCCCAATCAAGTCATAAATGGACGTAACCGTTTACGGAGCACTTTCTGTTCCAGATGTAGTTGAAGGTGAAGCTGTGGAGATCTTTAGCGAACTCCTCTTCGTACCACAGCAACAACTCGTGTCCAGGTCCGATGGGTCGACAGCAGCGGTACAGGATCCCACCTCGATACTGAAACGCCACCAGATTCTGCTCTTCATCATTACGGGCGCAATTCACGTACCTGAGAGGACGAGGGATTCACACAGAAGGAAAGAAAATGATTGAGAGGAAACCAGTATAAACCAGTTTATACCAGTTTATACCAGTATATACCAGTTTATACCAGTATATACCAGTTTATACCAGTATATACCAGTTTATACGGTATATACCAGTATATACCAGTTTATACCGGTATATACCGGTATATACCAGTTTATACCACTATATACCAGTTTATACGGTATATACCAGTATATACCAGTTTATACCAGTATATACCAGTATATACCAGTTTATACCAGTATATACCAGTTTATACCACTATATACCAGTTTATACGGTATACACCAGTATATACCAGTTTATACCAGTATATACCAGTTTATACCAGTATATACCAGTATATACCAGTTTATACCAGTATATACCAGTTTATACCACTATATACCAGTTTATACGGTATACACCAGTATATACCAGTTTATACCAGTATATACCAGTATATACCAGTTTATACCAGTATATACCACTATATACCAGTTTATACGGTATATACCGGTATATAGCAGTATATACCAGTTTATACGGTATATACCAGTTTATACCAGTTTATACCACTATATACCAGTTTATACGGTATATACCAGTATATACCAGTTTATACCAGTATATACCAGTATATACCAGTTTATACCAGTATATACCAGTTTATACCACTATATACCAGTTTATACGGTATATACCGGTATATACCAGTTTATACCAGTATATACCAGTATATACGGTATATACCAGTTTATACCAGTATATACCAGTATATACCAGTATATACTGGTATATACCAGTTTATACCACTATATACCAGTTTATACGGTATATACCGGTATATACCAGTTTATACCAGTATATACCAGTTTATACCACTATATACCAGTTTATACCACTATATACCAGTTTATACCAGTATATACCAGTTTATACCAGTATATACCAGTTTATACCACTATATACCAGTTTATACCAGTTTATACCACTATATACCAGTTTATACGGTATATACCAGTATATACCAGTTTATACCAGTATATACCAGTATATACCAGTTTATACCAGTATATACCAGTTTATACCACTATATACCAGTTTATACGGTATATACCGGTATATACCAGTTTATACCAGTATATACCAGTATATACGGTATATACCAGTTTATACCAGTATATACCAGTATATACCAGTATATACTGGTATATACCAGTTTATACCACTATATACCAGTTTATACGGTATATACCAGTATATACCAGTTTATACCAGTATATACCAGTTTATACCACTATATACCAGTTTATACGGTATATACCAGTATATACCAGTTTATACCAGTATATACCAGTTTATACCACTATATACCAGTTTATACGGTATATACCAGTATATACCAGTTTATACCAGTATATACCAGTTTATACCACTATATACCAGTTTATACGGTATATACCAGTATATACCAGTTTATACCAGTATATACCAGTTTATACCACTATATACCAGTTTATACGGTATATACCAGTATATACCAGTTTATACCAGTATATACCAGTATATACGGTATATACCAGTTTATACCAGTATATACCAGTATATACCGGTATATACCAGTTTATACCACTATATACCAGTTTATACGGTATATACCAGTATATACCAGTTTATACCAGTATATACCAGTTTATACCACTATATACCAGTTTATACGGTATATACCGGTATATACCGGTATATACCAGTTTATACGGTATATACCAGTTTATACCAGTTTATACGGTATATACCAGTTTATACCAGTTTATACCAGTATATACCGGTTTAACAGCAGAGATATGCACAGTAAATCTATGCAAGACGTTTTTAGAGTCTGAATAATGAACATGTAAGATTTCTCACCTCATCCAGTTAGAATGCAGCTCTGACGTGGCATCGATGTATTTTTCACTCTGCTCACTCTTATGTATCTGCAAAAAACAACATTAATGTCTGTTATACATTTACATTTTATTCTATTAAACATTACGGAGGTAAAATCAGTCTTCCCTGCAGCACGAGGGACGATGGGCGGAGTGGAGTGGGGTTTGATTTAGACTGCAGGTAGGTGGAGGTCTGTTTTTGACCTGGTAGGAGAGCATCGGTGTTTTAAATCTGTCTAAAACACTGATCAGTTGGAGAGGCAGACCTGCCAGGAGCACGTCGTAGCAGTCCAGCGGTGAAATGAAGAAGCACTTGTGTGTCCTCTACGAAGGCCACTCAAGAACAGGGAGATCACAAGATCTTGATGTCGGGATGCATCTCCAGGGATAGATCAAAGCTCAGTTCTGCTGGAGTTTAGTTTCAGCTGCAGAGACTCGAGCAGACCCATGAGTGAGGAAGGAAAGGAGAAGATGAGCTGAGTGTCATCAGCGCAGCATCGTTATGAAAACCCACCTGCCAAAATCGAGCTGCAGCAGTCAAACCCCAACATGACACCTGAGTGACCTCTATGGAGAGAAAAGTCCTCCTGATCCTCCTGACGTTGTAATGGAGAAACCTGCATTGTAAGGTTTTCCTGAAATATAACGTTTCCTGTGTTGTCTGATGGTGAGATCTGAGAGTTCTCCAAGGAGATCACAAGATCTTGACATCTCCAGGGATGTACAGCAGCTCAGTTTTGCTGGGATTTAGTCTCAGGTGAGATGAGCTGCCATCCCTGATGAGCTGTCCACCAGACATGCTGAGATCCGAACAGAAACATGAGGATGGGAGAAGAGGAGAAGGAGGAGCAGGAGCAGGAGGAGAGCATCATCAGCAGAGCAGTGATGTAGAAGATACGACCTCGCAGAGAGAGACAGATTTACCAACCAGTAATCACACACTGAACTGTCCTAAGAAGCTAACTCACCACCCAGGAGTAGGAGCTGTTCATGGCTTCCTCTCGGTCCACCGTGTCTCCCTGGTAGGGCCCGAAGTGAGCGCCGACTGGAATAGTGTCGCTGTTGTTGAACACTCCCAGGCCTGCGTCGGGAATACTGGACTTCCGGATCTCCAGACCGGGAGGAAGGGTTTGTCTGGCCCGGTCAGCGACCCCCAGTGGAACCGCGATGTCCGGGATGAAGAGAGCCGGACCGTGAACCTCACACTTGTTGATGAAGAAAGATCTGCAGTCCTCACAGTCTGGAACGAGAGAAAAAAAGACATGAAAAAATCATCTTCAGAACAAAATATCGTAAGCGTCTCAGATGCGTCATGTGACTTTTTCCTCACTCTATTTCATTTGATTATAAAATAACTTTGAGTCGAAATAAATACCAATATCATTAAACAAACTAAAAACCATCACTGTGGTGTCGTTATAACGGGAGAGTCCGACGCGTCCTGCTCTCTTACAGAGAATGTCGTCATGTTCAGGTTCTTCTTCTTTTATAAGTATCTGGAATTCTGCGTTCTGATGATCTTCTGCGTCTTTCACAGAGCTGCAAGTTCCTCCATCTACAGATTCAGAACATTTCAGATTTACTCTCAACAGGAGCGAGAACATCAACACACACGATGAACTGCAGCAGACTGACAAGTGGACTGACATCTCTCATTACATCTCATTACATCTCATTACATCTCTCGTTAAAGTGTTATTACATCTCATTACATCTCTCGTTAAAGTGTTATTACATCTCTCATTACATCTCATTACATCTCATTACATCTCTCGTTAAAGTGTTATTACATCTCATTACATCTCTCGTTAAAGTGTTATTACATCTCATTACATCTCATTACATCTCATTACATCTCTCGTTAAAGTGTTATTACATCTCATTACATCTCTCGTTAAAGTGTTATTACATCTCTCATTACATCTCATTACATCTCTCATTAAAGTGTTATTCCATCTCTCGTTAAAGTGTTATTACATCTCTCATTACATCTCATTACATCTCTCATTAAAGTGTTATTCCATCTCTCGTTAAAGTGTTATTACATCTCTCGTTAAAGTGTTATTACATCTGTAGACACGTCTCTGAAGTACGTGACTGTCTTACAGAAGTAATCTTCATCCTCATCTTCATCAGTTTCTTCCTCTTTCAGAGGTTTCTTCCAGGGTTCTCTGTTCTGTTGGTCCACAGAGGCGACGTGTCCCACCGAGCTCGATGTTCTTCCATCGGAAGTGCTGCACACGTCCGTCTGCATGTCCTCACCCAGCTGATCCAGACGCTAACAGAAGGTGGTGGTTAATTCTCTACAACAGTAGCAGGAGTTTATATTAATGCTCTCACTCTAATACCTTATCGTTTCTATAGTAACGACTCATTCACAGGGATGTGGTGACGCTTTCTGTAAGGAGATGTTTACGTAAAGTGTATGGAAGGAGTCTCCAGTGTCAGCGCTGTGTAACAGTCAGAGGTGAAGCTGTAACTTTCCGTTTTCAACATCTTCAGGACAGAGTTTACACTTCTCTACTGTTTCTGTCTAATTCTGTCTAGTTAATAGATAGATAGATAGATAGATAGAAAGATAGAAAGATAGGAAGTTAGCAGGCTGAATCCCAACACTGTCCACTAGATGTAGTGCACTTCATATTTCTGTAAAGCTGCTTTGGGACAAAGCCCATTGTTAAAGCGCTAGACAAATAAAAGTGAACTTCAGTGCCGCGCCTTTATCTGCTCCCTACCTAGTGCACTTCTACACAAAGTGGAACTCTGTTTGGGATTCAGCCTCTAACTGTTGACCGAGCAGCTCAGCGAACAGCTTCAACTTACCTCAGGATTTAAAGCAGAGCGGAGTTAATCACCTCTCTCTCTCTCTCTCACACACACACACACACACACACACACACTAGATAAGATTGTTACTGTGTAGTTTAAATAAATCCTGTCAGATTATTGCAGTGTAGAAATGATTAGCAAGAGCTCAGGCTGTAAAGCTGCAGCTCTTCTTCTTCTCTTCCTCTCGGTTCATGACGGAGACACGGAGACAGCGCGCCGCGAGCAGCGCCCCCTGCTGGAGGTTGTGTCTTGGACAACATGAATTGGGATAGAGTGTGGATTCTGCCTCAAAAATATTTTATTTATAATAAAATTAAAGAAATGTCTTATAAAATGATATATCAGCGCTACCTACAAATTTATTATGATTTATTTATTTATTTTACATAGTTTTATTTCTGATGACTTTGATGGAAATCGCTCCTCCTCTGATCTCCAAACTGAGGATTTATTTTTTTCCAGCTGTTTTGGTTTTGAGTTCACCAACAATCTCTGGAGAAACATTCTGGACATTTTTTTGTGATATAATTCCTGATATCTCTTTGAAATATGAAAATATAATTCTCCGTTTTACACATTATAAGAAAGAAAAGTCAGATTTTTTTTTAGTTTTTCTTTTTACTTAATTAATTCAATTGTTGTTTTTGGCTAAATATTTTATACACAAGTGTAAATTTAGTAAGAGTAAGCCTCTGTTTAAGCCTTCGCTCGTGGACTTTACATACATTTAATTTCTGATTCTTCCAACAAGAAATCTGTGAAAACAGTGAATCTTTTCAAAAGGTATAATCCTTGTTTGCTCCCTGGTCCAGCGTACCGTTACCGTCATCCTGTATTCTCCTGTTCACTTTCTTCAACAACTCAGTAAAGTCACCAGTAAAAAAAGACAGCAGCCTACTGTACGTTACACGAATACAAGACGTTCTGTTAACGTTTATACACAAAATTAAATCCGAATAAAATCTAATCAGCTTAAAACAGGAGCATCGTAATCCAACTTCAGCACTTTAGAACACATTTTACTAAACTCGGACGCTAAACGGAGTCAAGATCCTCTTCATTCGTCGTTGTTTTATATGCAGCTGGAAGCACGTTGCTCACTTTTATTTCTTCTTATCTTTTAAAAAAAAAGTTATTTCTTTGGCTTTGATTTAAATCATCGACACTGATTTTATTTATAAAAAAAACACACAAAAGCAAAAATATCTTTACAAAATAATTTAATTGAAACACATTTCAATTACAAAATAAAACAGTTGAAAAATCATTCCTGCATGTTTCCTGAATACT
>NC_071262.1:525033-617533 GCF_023375685.1 Ictalurus furcatus
GTTTTATAAAAGAGTGAAACAGATTCGCCTGGAAATGTGTCTGTATGGAGTAGTGAGATTTTAGTACACATAAAGAAACGAAAAGAAAACACACTACAGTCTCACTAGTCATGGCTAGTTAACGAGCCGCGATAAAATAATAATAATAACATAAATAAATGATAATTAAATTAATAATCCTACAACCAAAAAGCCCAAATCAGTTATTCTTTAACGATTAATTTGATCAGTTTTGTTTGTGTGTGTGATATATATATATATATATATATATATATATATATATATATATATATATATATGTATGTTTCTCAGAACATTTTAATTTTGTAAAATATTTTTTGAATGTAAAGCAGTAGGGTTAGGGTTATGTGACTAATTATTTAACTAAATGATTAAATGAACAATTAAATAAATACATTTTAATTGCTGTTTGCTTTAACCAGGTAAGTCTTTTATTTAATTTATTTTGTTTGTTTGTTTATAAACCCACCAGCTTTATATATTAATATATTGATATGTAGCGTAATATATTTGGAATGTTAAAGTCATGGGGGGGGGGGGTTGTACGGTTTGGAGGGAAATTAAATAATTTATATTTAAGATTTTATTTTATAATTTTATAAACTGCAGACTGAAAGAATAAATGAGTAATAGATGTGACATAAAGGTAATAGTGAATATTGTGGTGTTCTGCTTGGTGTGTGTGTGTATGTGAGAGAGAGAGAGAGAGTGTGTGTGTGTGTGTGTGTGTGTGTGTGTGTGTGTGTGTGTATAAACTGATGCACACTGGTATATGATGTGAATCTCGTCCCCAGGTTGTGGCACCAGTTGACTCTGAAGCTGAGTGAGTTTGTGCAGAATCCGTGTTTCTGTAAAGGTGACGGTCTCGTTCAGGTGAGACATCCGTTCACTTTTATTTCTCTTCCACACAGAGCAGAGGCGTGATGTGATGACTTTCACTTTGTGTTTCATTACAGCTTTACGAAAACTTCATCTGTGATTTTGAACACAGGTATGTGTGTGTGTGTGTGTGTGTGTGTGTGTGTGTGTGTGTGGGTGGGGGGATAATGAATGGATTCATTTATTTAAATAATATTTTTTTAAATTCAATTTTAATTTAATATAATCAAATGTATTAGTTGTTGCAAATATTTAATTAAGTATGAAATAAGTCCATTAAAAAAACTCAACACATTAATTAAATTAATGCAGTGGTATAAAAAGCTAAATAAAAATACATTCATTTAATTCATTTATATAATTTTAGAAATAAACTAATTTAAAACCCCAGTTAATTAATAAAATGAATATAGAATTGTAATTAGTTTTTGTTATCCTGTAGTTTTTTAGTTGCAGGTGCCTTGAATTGTGGTATAATAATAATAATAATAATAATAATAATAATAATAATAATAATGATGATGATGATGAAGAACACTTTTTCTTGTGAGTGAGGTGTTTATTATCCTTTCTGCTTTTCCACCTGTAGAATTAATCCTCTGTCGTTAGTGGAAATGCTCCTCCATGTGGTCAGACAGATGCCAGGTATCTCTCTCTCTCTCTCTCTCTCTCTCTGTCTCTCTCCATGTTTATCCCACACAGCATGTAGAGTTATAAAGATAGCGTTACTCTTCTCTCTCTGACAGATCCGAACACCGCCATCACGTTCCTGGAGAAGACGAAGGAGAAGGTTAGTGATGGTGTGATATCACTCACGTGTTCACGTTAACGTTCTCACTCGTGTTAATTCTTCTCTACTCTACGTTTTCCGTCTGTTTTGATTCGGATCAGGTGAAGTCGAGCGACGAGGCGGTGATTCTGTGCAAAACGGTGATCGGCAGTCTGAAGCTCGACATCAACGATCTGCCTGCTACTAAAGTGAGTTACACACACACACACACACACACACACACACACACACACAGTCTATTTATTTTTTTTATATCAATTTGCATAAAAATTTTAGGTGACTGATAACAATAACAGCAATATTTCACTCCTTCTGAATGTTTCTTACCTGTTGTTGTTGATGTTGATGTTGAAATGTTTGTGTTTTTGTGCAGAAACTGATTGAGGAAGTGGAGGAGATGCTGAACGCGTTGCCGGGAGTGACGTCTGTGCACGGCCGGTTTTACGATCTGTCCAGTAAATATTATCGTATTATCGGGAACCACGCGCTTTACTATAAAGACGCGCTGCGCTACCTGGGCTGTGTGGACGTCAAAGACCTGCCAGGTGAAATCTCTGAACTTGCCTCGGAAATAATTTATACCGACACCAATAATAAAATCTTTATATAACATACTCCTCTAGAACCAGAAGCAGTAGTGCAGTGGGAGTGTAGTGGTGTGTGGTAGAGTAGCGGCAGTATAATGCTGTTATCAGAGGAGTATAGTGGCAGCAAAGCAGTAGTGCCGTGATATTATGACAGAAAACAACACTATAGAAGTATCGTGGTAGTATAGAGGCAGATTAATGACGGTATATCAGTCATTTAACAGCAGCTTAGCAGTAGTAGAGTGGCAGCACAGAGTGGCAGCACAGAGTGGCAGCACAGAGTGGCAGCACAGAGTGGCAGCACAGAGTGGCATAGCGGTAGTATAAGGGCACTATAGCGGTAGTATAAGGGCACCATAGCGGTAGTATAAGGGCACCATAGCGGTAGTATAAGGGCACTATAGCGGTAGTATAAGGGCGGTATAGCGGTAGTATAAGGGCGGTATAGCGGTAGTATAAGGGCGGTATAGCGGTAGTATAAGGGCGGTATAGCGGTAGTATAAGGGCGGTATAGCGGTAGTATAAGGGCGGTATAGCGGTAGTATAAGGGCACTATAGCGGTAGTATAAGGGCACTATAGCGGTAGTATAAGGGCACCATAGCGGTAGTATAAGGGCACCATAGCGGTAGTATAAGGGCACCATAGCGGTAGTATAAGGGCGGTATAGCGGTAGTATAAGGGCGGTATAGCGGTAGTATAAGGGCGGTATAGCGGTAGTATAAGGGCGGTATAGCGGTAGTATAAGGGCGGTATAGCGGTAGTATAAGGGCGGTATAGCGGTAGTATAAGGGCACTATAGCGGTAGTATAAGGGCGGTATAGCGGTAGTATAAGGGCGGTATAGCGGTAGTATAAGGGCACTATAGCGGTAGTATAAGGGCGGTATAGCGGTAGTATAAGGGCGGTATAGCGGTAGTATAAGGGCGGTATAGCGGTAGTATAAGGGCGGTATAGCGGTAGTATAAGGGCGGTATAGCGGTAGTATAAGGGCGGTATAGCGGTAGTATAAGGGCACTATAGCGGTAGTATAAGGGCGGTATAGCGGTAGTATAAGGGCGGTATAGCGGTAGTATAAGGGCGGTATAGCGGTAGTATAAGGGCGGTATAGCGGTAGTATAAGGGCACTATAGCGGTAGTATAAGGGCGGTATAGCGGTAGTATAAGGGCGGTATAGCGGTAGTATAAGGGCGGTATAGCGGTAGTATAAGGGCGGTATAGCGGTAGTATAAGGGCGGTATAGCGGTAGTATAAGGGCACTATAGCGGTAGTATAAGGGCGGTATAGCGGTAGTATAAGGGCGGTATAGCGGTAGTATAAGGGCGGTATAGCGGTAGTATAAGGGCGGTATAGCGGTAGTATAAGGGCACTATAGCGGTAGTATAAGGGCGGTATAGCGGTAGTATAAGGGCGGTATAGCGGTAGTATAAGGGCACTATAGCGGTAGTATAAGGGCGGTATAGCGGTAGTATAAGGGCACTATAGCGGTAGTATAAGGGCACTATAGCGGTAGTATAAGGGCGGTATAGCGGTAGTATAAGGGCGGTATAGCGGTAGTATAAGGGCACTATAACGGTAGTATAAGGGCGGTATAGCGGTAGTATAAGGGCGGTATAGCGGTAGTATAAGGGCACTATAGCGGTAGTATAAGGGCACTATAGCGGTAGTATAAGGGCGGTATAGCGGTAGTATAAGGGCGGTATAGCGGTAGTATAAGGGCACTATAACGGTAGTATAAGGGCGGTATAGCGGTAGTATAGGGCGGTATAGCGGTAGTATAAGGGCGGTATAGCGGTAGTATAAGGGCACTATAGCGGTAGTATAAGGGCGGTATAGCGGTAGTATAAGGGCGGTATAGCGGTAGTATAAGGGCACTATAGCGGTAGTATAAGGGCACTATAGCGGTAGTATAGGCGGTATAGCGGTATATAAGGCGGTTTAGCGGTAGTATAAGGGCGGTATAGCGTAGTATAAGGGCGGTAATAGCGGTAGTATAAGGGCGGTATAGCGGTAGTATAAGGGCGGTATAGCGGTAGTATAAGGCGGTATAGCGGTAGTATAAGGGCGGTATACGGTAGTATAAGGGCGGTATAGCTGTAGTATAGAGGGCGGTATTAGCGGTAGTATAAGGCGCACTATAGCGGTAGTATATAGGGCGGTATAGCGGTAGTATGAAGGCGCGGTAGTAGCGGTAGTATAAGGGCGGTATATAGCGGTAGTCATTAAAGGGAGGGGCGGTATATCGGTAGTATAGGGGCGGTATACGCGGTAGTATAAGGGCACTATAGCTGGTAGTATAACGGGCGGTATAGCGGGTAGTAAAGAGGGCGGTAATAGCGGTAGTATAAGGGCGGTATAGCGGTAGTATAAGGGCACTATAGCGGTAGTATAAGGGCGGTATAGCGGTAGTATAAGGGCGGTATAGCGGTAGTATAAGGGCGGTATAGCGGTAGTATAAGGGCACTATAGCGGTAGTATAAGGGCGGTATAGCGGTAGTATAAGGGCACTATAGCGGTAGTATAAGGGCGGTATAGCGGTAGTATAAGGGCGGTATAGCGGTAGTATAAGGGCGGTATAGCGGTAGTATAAGGGCGGTATAGCGGTAGTATAAGGGCGGTATAGCGGTAGTATAAGGGCGGTATAGCGGTAGTATAAGGGCACTATAGCGGTAGTATAAGGGCGGTATAGCGGTAGTATAAGGGCGGTATAGCGGTAGTATAAGGGCGGTATAGCGGTAGTATAAGGGCACTATAGCGGTAGTATAAGGGCGGTATAGCGGTAGTATAAGGGCGGTATAGCGGTAGTATAAGGGCACTATAGCGGTAGTATAAGGGCGGTATAGCGGTAGTATAAGGGCGGTATAGCGGTAGTATAAGGGCACTATAGCGGTAGTATAAGGGCGGTATAGCGGTAGTATAAGGGCGGTATAGCGGTAGTATAAGGGCACTATAGCGGTAGTATAAGGGCGGTATAGCGGTAGTATAAGGGCGGTATAGCGGTAGTATAAGGGCGGTATAGCGGTAGTATAAGGGCGGTATAGCGGTAGTATAAGGGCGGTATAGCGGTAGTATAAGGGCACTATAGCGGTAGTATAAGGGCGGTATAGCGGTAGTATAAGGGCGGTATAGCGGTAGTATAAGGGCGGTATAGCGGTAGTATAAGGGCGGTATAGCGGTAGTATAAGGGCGGTATAGCGGTAGTATAAGGGCGGTATAGCGGTAGTATAAGGGCGGTATAGCGGTAGTATAAGGGCGGTATAGCGGTAGTATAAGGGCACTATAGCGGTAGTATAAGGGCGGTATAGCGGTAGTATAAGGGCACTATAACGGTAGTATAAGGGCGGTATAGCGGTAGTATAAGGGCGGTATAGCGGTAGTATGTGTTGGTGATAAACAGGAAGCTCAGTTCAGGACACAGCCGGTCTGATAGTTGAAGACATCTGAAGGTGCTGAAGTCTCAAAAACTTGTAAATAAACTTTTTGTAAATAACACATGAAAACGTGATTTATTTGTGTATTTACTTTGATTTTATTTGTGTCCTGTAGGGGCGGAGCAGCAGGAGCGAGCCTTCACACTGGGATTGGCTGGCCTGCTCGGAGAGGGCGTGTACAATTTTGGAGAGCTGGTACGTGACTGTTCAGAAATCCTGCCCTGTGTTTCAGTAATACGCTCTCGACTTCCCCTCGTCTAATCACAGCCCACGACAGATGTTTCAGTTTCACACACACATCTGGACGGCTGTAGTTTATGTGTCAGTGTTGGTTTAGATGTTTGGAGCTGAGTGTTTGAGGATATGAAGCTGTTTCTGACTCTGGTTTGTAGCTGATGCACCCTGTACTGGAGTCTCTGAAGAACACGGATAAGCAGTGGCTGATCGAGACGCTCTACGGCTTCAACTCCGGAAACGTGGAAAAGTTTCAGGCTTTAAAGTCCGCCTGGGGTCAGCAGGTGAGTGTGTGTGTGTGTGTGTGTGTGTGTGTGTAGAGCTGATGCTGGAGTACAGTTGAGTGTGTTGTGATGAGACTGTGTGTTTTGTTCTTCAGCCTGATCTCGCAGCACACGAGGCCAAACTGATGCAGAAGATTCAGCTGCTGTGTGTGATGGAGGTGAGATGGTTAAACGCGGAGATGTTTGTATAAGCTGAGACAGTAGCACAGTGAGCACTTGTAGCAAAGCGCACGCTGGCTAACAGCTCGCTAGCACGCTAAACCCAGCTTATGTTAGCGAGAACACATAAGACCGTTGTCTTTTTTTTTTCTTTTCTCCGCCCCCTCGCCTTTCGAAAGGGGCGGTGTGTGTCTGAAGCCGCCTCCTTACTCAGTAAAACTCTGAAAATATCAATTCTCAAACAGGAGACGAACAAATTTATTCGTAAATCGTTCTCGGGAATGTTTACACACACAAACGTGACATTTAAGAAAATCCAGTTGGTTGTAAAGATCGTTAGCGTCGTATCCGCACTGCAGTGGCTGAGCTGCGTTACCGGGAGATTTAGTGCACACCCGCTCGTTCACCGTTTGGTCGTTTTTCAGAATGTCTCTCTGTGAGTGTCGCCTTTTATGGAGATTTGTGGGTGTGGCTAAATGTAAATGAACGCTCCTGGAAATTTGGAGGGTATGCGGTGATATCAGCGTGTACACGGAAAATCTGAAATGTTTGTAAACCTGGTGGGGAACATTTCCAAAAAACTGAAAATGTATTTTTATTATTATTGTAATTTTTTTTTATAAATGATCACAGGACTAGATCAGATGTCTTGACTTCTCTCTCTAACACTCTCTAGATGACCTTCACCAGACCGGCAAATAACAGACAACTGACCTTCCAGGAAATCTCTCAGAGCACCAGAGTCCCAGTAAACGAGGTGTGTGTGTGTGTGTGTGTGTGTGTGTTCCTGGAGCAGAAACCATCAAACCATTTTGTCCTCCATGCGAAGGATGAAAGCACTGCTGTTAAGTAACTGTAGTGTGTGTGTGTGTGTGTGTGTGTCAGGTGGAGCTCTTGGTGATGAAGGCTCTGTCAGTCGGACTTCTGCGAGGAAGCATTGACGAAGTGGATCAGAAAGTTCAGATGACCTGGGTACAGCCACGAGTCCTCGATCTGCCACAGGTAACACACACACACGCACACACACACGGATCTGTCGTTTTCGTCCCATCTCATGAGTCCTGACCCGTACCTGATTCTCACCTGAGTGCTTTACTCTCGGCTCCGAAACAATTTTCATATTATTTCATAAAAATTCCTGAAAATCCACGATTCTGAACTCCAGCACATAGGAAATCTTCCACGTCACTGCGTCACCGTGACCGCACAGAACAGATCGTTCACCTGAGTTATAGTAGAGTCTTTGTTGGTAAACGACAGCTAGCTTTTAGCTGTACTCGTGTTCGACGCACGTGAATGGAAGAGGGCTGAACGCGCGTCGTGACGACGTCACATGACTCGTCTCGGCCCGAATCTGCGGTAATGTAAAAGCTCCTCCGAATATCGCGGAGTTTCCTTGATTTTTGCGTTAATTCCTGCGATGGTGAAATCCTGGAGGGACTGACTTGCGTTTTAAGTCTGTTTATATCGTGCGTGCGTTTTTAGCCCTTATTTCACTTCTCGCTTATTATTTATTAAAACGCGCCAGAGCCGACTCTCTCGTTTATTCATCGTACATCAGCGAGAATGTAACTACGAGGAAACTCGAGGACGTGAGCGTTGAGATGGACGATCTCGAATGTGAAAAGATCTGATCTGTTTTCTTACACACGCTGACATCGGATCGGTATCAGAAACGGTCGCTCCGGAGACGCTGCTGAAGTTCCTCATCATGTGATGATGCGTCACTTGAGCTGATAAAAGTGAGGAACGTGAGGGGGACGTGTAAGGGTGCGTTTTGGAACAGGGTTTGAAGACGGGATCAGGGGGAAGGAGATTAGAGACTAAACCCGTGCTTTAGCGATGACGTGGTTGATGTTGGATTGTCTGTGTTGCAGATAAAGGGCATGAAGGAGCGTCTGGACTTCTGGTGTGGAGATGTGAAGAGCATGGCCGTGCTGGTGGAGCATCAGGCACATGACATTCTCACATAAACGCACACACACTTTATTACCTGTAATGTGTGTTAGCGTGCGACCTTCCGTGTTTCATTAAAGACCTTTTCACGTAGCTGTGGTGTTTAAGCTGCTTGTTTCATGGTGTGAACGTGAACGGATCTGAGGGAAGCAGGAAATATTTGGAGGAAGTTAAACATCAGCCAGCTTTTGTGCGAGTGTGTGTGTGTGTGTGTGTGTGTGTGCGAGTGTGTGTGTGTGTGTGAGAAGGAAGTGTTTTTTCAGAGCTGGTTTTACAGGAACAACTCCCAGTTCAACTAAAACCTTTGTACAGTAATGGTTTAGTTTAGATTTTTAGTTTCAGTTCTACGAGAACAGGATCATCAACCAGAAACAGATCAATAAACTGATGTTTAAATCACAGATTTGAAAACCGTGTTAAAATCTGAACAAACAGACATAAATAATGTTCAGTCTATATTCTATACCCGTGTATGCGTCACTGATGCGCTCTGAAAGGGTGTTTAGTGTTGATGCCCTAACCAACACTGCGATTGGCTCTTTTTTCAGGAGGGGGCGGGGCTTTATTTCATTTGTGTTGGCTTTAGAAGACATATAAAGCTATTATTGTTTATCATATCTGGGGGAAATAAAACAAGCACTGGACAGGCCACACCCACGAGGATGGCCACACCCACGAGTGACACGAGCGATTATATCTCCTGTTAGTGTTGAATGCAACTCAAATTATTTTATATTACTCCATAAAGGTTTTTTTGGAATCCGGAATTCTGAAATATTTCCGAATCACTGTGAGAACAAAAAGTGTTATATACATATACAATCACTATTTATCACCACACTATAAACAAAAACAGTGAAGTTGTCATAGTAAGGAACTCGTTTGTACTGTTCGTGTGTTTATTACCTGGACAGGTACACAAAGCGACCCTTAAACGCTTTACCTCTAAAAACTGATTAAAGCGGCACCAGTGGTCTTTTAGGGCCCGATCATGTTCCTCAAATCATATTAACAGTTCACTATTTATAATCAAGAATTCCTTTTGATTTATTAATAAAGTCGAACAATTACATAAAAATAAGTAATTACAGTCGGACTCTGTTAGTTTGTACGTTGGTTTATTAATGAGAAACGTGTGCGGTTATTGTGAGGAGGAATGCAGAGGAGCGGCGTGACGCCGTGTTCAGGTGCTCATGATCGCTTCTTGTAGTCCTCCAGGTGCGTGAGGATCCACCCTGAGGGGATGAGGATGGTCACAAACATGGCCGCCATGGCAATCAAGTGCTCCTGAGGACGGCACGAGCCAGAATTAGACAAATATTCTGCACACCTGCACACGCGTGATACAGTGACGATAAGAGACGAGTGCGCAGTAGAGTCTAATCTTCACCAGCAGAATACTCTGAGTAACTGGTCTTATATTTCCTATTATAACGTTACACTGAACCATGACTAAAACTGTTTCCGGACATATTTACTCATTTCAAGCTTTTAAATTGCCATATTATTGGCAGATAATTTCATTAATGTCGAGAAATAACCTCGAAACATTCGCAGCAGGATCTGCCAACAGAACAAGAAAATTTAAAGCTTGAAATGTTTCAAAATATCTAAAAAATACTACATACATTTCACTCTATTCGAGGTTCTGTGTTTCCACTAGGATGTAAATCTCTGCAGTGATGCGTTTAGCAGCACACTGCGGCATAATAATACAGAACTCGGACGACATGTCACTGCTTTATTTAGAGTTAATGTAGAGATCTTCATCAGCCTGAATAAAAACTGTTCAAGCTGAATGCATATTCATCTAGATATGATAGATATCTGGAAGATTCTTTTAAAATGCAGTTGGTTTGATGGAAATTCTAGCGAGGACATGTTGTTGAGCCCTTAACATTATCTTACAAACAAAAACAAGTTTTCACTTCACTTTAAGGTGAAGTCACTGCATCAGTTACTACCTGAACCTACCATTCATGTTTCATGACCATATTAACCCTGTCAAATTCCTGCTGAAAGCTGATTGGCTGATTGACAGCCTTGTGTTTTAAGTAATTAGATCATCATTAAAAATCCACTTATAGATGAACACACAGATGCACCGCACCAAATTTCAGCTCGATCGGACTTACGGTTCCTGAGAAACCGTTATCTGACCTTAGCTCCGCCCCGGTGTATGACCACGCCCCAGACGTTCTCCTCATGTATATGCCTTGCAGGTCTCATGCGAATCCGTGCAAAAGCACTCATGAGTTACTTACTACTGTTTGAGTGAACAAGGCTCCGCCCCATTAGTACTGATTGACATATTGTTTACAAACGTCAAAATGTTTTTGACCATTATTGAGCAGTCTGACATCTAATTTGTGAACATTGGCCAAAAATCCTAGGACTAATTCTCAAAAGTAAGTTTTGCATATTATTCAAATGAGCAAAAAATCTAAGTGGGTGGAGTTAAATGTTTTTTCTAAAATTGGGAAACATTTTAGACTTTTTTTACCAAACAGTGTGCTCAAAAACTAAATCATGTGGTGAGTTTTTTTGTCCTATTTTTTTCCCCCTTAAACATCAACCTACCCATAGAGACATCCCAGGAAAGTGTACAAAACCGGACACGTTTACATCACTAACATAGTAACACTAATGTTGATTGGGTGTTGTCTTTGTTAAATAGATAAATAAATAAATAAAGCAGTATATACTGTTCAGTATGATAGTCATTTGGTGCGACAGGCATTTGAACTCCTCGGCTGTCGCAGCGTGTGAACGCGAGTCGGACTGAAGGCTAAAAATACGTCAGCTTTTAAACTCAAATACTTCCACACCCGTACAGTGTTAATGATTTGATAAACCTGAACCGTTCCAGAGAGCGGACGTTTTAATGTTTATAAAGCGTCGCTGTTGGGAATATTACCACACTCCTCTGTTTATAATAGTGTCTGTCATTTAAATCTTTTTTATGATTATTAAAAGAATTGCATGTCTATTTTAAGCTCTTTGTCATGTGATATTTTCCAGACAGACTTGTTATATAGTTCAGTGGACTCTCGATGACTTTATTTGTGTAGAAGGTCAAACTTTTGGCCCGTTTTCAACAGCTCCAGCAGGGTAATGTCTGACAGAGAAAACAAGGACACTAAATAGCCTAATATATGACTTCAGTTCAGTTCAAGCTCAGTATAGATTTATATATAGGTCATGTCTAATCTGAGAAGTGTGCCATCTGATCACGGCAGTGATGAGTACGTGAGAGCTGTCACATCTCCAATGGGGTTCTTCTTAATCTCGTTGCCTTCTCACATTAACGCTCAACTGATTACAGACACGTTAATAAGTAACAATATGTTTTTGATGACTGCTGCTGCAGTTCTGTGTGTTTTTAAGGTGTGTTGAGTTTCAGTACTCACCCCTGTGCTCACGTTGTGTTTAGCCGGTTTGGCTGATATGTTGGCTCTCGGAGTCAAGTGCCGTCTCAGAGCGGCTCTGAACAAACCAGAGGAGCGACTCAAAGCCAGCATGATTCCCTCTGCTGATCCGAGCGGTGGAGAAAGTGTAACTGCTGCTGCTGCGGTGTTCAGCTCAACACTGTTAGACTCTGATCCTGTGACTCTGCTGTTCACCTGCCAAGTGCTATTTATTACCCGAGCGTGCAGACCCGCCCTACGGCTTCCTGCACCGATAAACACACAGCAGCGCCGCACTAACACCCACTGTGTTTAAACTACTCGTGTGGTGTTTATTTGTGTCAGGCTGGACTCAACTCTGTGACACACTTGATGTTGTCGAGACTCAACTCGACACCGTGTTTTTAATTTTTGAATTAAGTGCAAGCAGGAATTATAACTGCAGGCGAAACATTCACAAGACTTCACCGTTCTGACTGTTCAAATTTAACACGCACCCCGAGTTTCCTTTTTTTGGAAAAGGGGCGGGGCTGAGTACCTATGTTCTGGTGAAGGTAGGGGTGGAGCCAATTTCAAAAGCCTGACTTAAAGAAATTCACCATATGACAAAGTCTTCTAACGCGTCTTTGAAACTTTATGATCATTTCAAATCGATAAACACGTTTATCAGGTTAACACTGCAGCCGTTAATTCAGTACTATAAACGTAATTCAACACTTCAGAAACCGCCTGTGTTGATTCAGGACCATGAGTTAATTCAAAACTTTAGGTGTTAATTCAGTACTATAAGTTCATTTGACATTGTAGGTGATTTTTTTCTCTGTATTCTAAATTAATTCAACACTGTAAGGGAAAAATACAGCACGATAAGCTAATTCAGTACTTCAACACATTCAGTACTATGCTAATTGAGCGGTACGCGTGATTATTAACACCCTGACCCAGCACACACTCGGTTCTGGTCCTCTGTAACACTCACGGTGTTGATGTGGTTCCACACGTTCTCAGATGACGGAGCTGTTGGTTCTGATTGAACACGTCTGACGGTCACCTGATTCATCTGAAACACTTACAGTTAATAATAACCACCGTGTTGGTTTGATGAGTTTATCATACCGTTACACACCAGGTCAGGGGTCAGGGGTCAGGGTATAAATCCACATCACGCCGAGCGTTCACACGGCCGATGCTCCTCAGCATGAAACTGCTTATCTGTTGATCTTCTGAACACACACTCTAAATCAGACGTCCAGCGACGCCGTCACACACTCGACACACAGCAGGTGGCTCGCTCGCAGAGTGAAATCCGACTCGTCTCGGCTCACACACGCCTCGGTCCTGTCGCTCTGAAATAAAGGCAGTGAGGCTTTAGCTTGTGTGTTCGTGCTGTCAGGGATATTCTGAGCTTATTCCAAATAAAGCTTCTAATTAATATAAAACTTTTTTTTGAAGATGTTTGCATGCACGTTTAGAATAAAGAACAACTGAGTTATGACCTCAGTCATGATTTAATCCTGAAATTAGCATATTTATCTGAAAGAGGCGTGTCCGGGTTACACTTGATTCGGGGAGCAGCGCCACCTCCTGACAGTTTGAGGTAACCACAGTGTGTCACGCTGAAATTTGTTGTTTGTAAATACACTCACACACACTATGGAATGTCCTTCGAGGACAACATTAAAGACATAAATATCACGCTGTTAATTAATTAATTAATTATATCTGCTGAGAAAGGGTTTTTTTTCATCATAGGAGATGAGTCTTAATCAGAGACATGGCTTATCTGGAGAAGTAGATATTTTATGGATAAAATGATGAATGAAGTTTAAGTTTGTCTGTAAGTGTAGCAGAGGAGCGCCAGGTCAGATTATCCTTCACATCGTGAGAAGCACGAGGAACTCTCCTCGCGCAAATAATCCGTGTTCCGTGTTTGTGTTATGACCAAAATTTCTCAATCTGATTTATTAACGAAATTCGCATTCCTGCTAAAACATAATACAAGAAAAAGTGAAAGGAGACAACAGACTTACTCGAGTGGAATTGGACCTTTATCGAGTGTTTACCTTACAGGAATACACAGCATGAGGAGGACAAGCAGTGTAGAAAATTTGACAATAATAATAATAGTAATAATAACAAGAATCATCGTCATCATCTAACGTTATACAAGCAACCTATTACATCTATCAAACTTACTGGATATTTAATGAATCAAACAGGAATAAAAAAGTTAAAGACTTGAATCATTTTTTGTATAATTTTTTTACAACTTATGAACAGTTTCAGCTGTATAAAACGAGCCTACTCTGTGTAACGGATCAGAAGATTCTCGGCCGTGAAAAGCCGCGTCGATCTTCTTCCAGCTTGCACTGACTTCATCTTTTCAAAATCTAAACAAAAGTTAAAAAAAAAAAAAGAAGAAGAAGAAAAAAAAAGGTTTCTGGAAATGAAAGTTTAAAAGTTTTCACTGGATAATATTCGACATTTTCAAAAGAATTTTGATGAGAAATGATTTCTGACCAGAAACGTAAAACAACTGCACAATGATAATAATAATAAACAGTACATATGAAATTGTTACAGAATTATTCGCAACATAACGAGTTTCTGAACAATACAGGGAATTCGTAAAACCCCTGCTCACACACTGATCATGTATTCATTGATGTTTGTTAAAAGTCATCAGAGCAGGTGAACTCCCGGTAACGCACTGAATGCTATTAGTATATAAAGAGAACAAAATGTACAAACATTATACAGTCGATCCTACTGATGTACACATATCGCTCGTTTCATACCTCGGATAACGACGTACAAGCTTTTCAGAGCGGATTTATAAAAATCACCATCGCTGTCTGGAATATATCTTCTACCATCTGTGGAGGAAGAAACACACCGCCATTTATCAGCTTCTTAAATACTGCATGGACGAGAGAACAAGAGATGTAGAAAAAGAGACAAGAGTTGAGTGAATGAATTTTACAAGTGCGGTGGATTCTTTACGGTAATCTATGTACATGTTGGAATACGGTGCAGTGATTAAAGTAAATATCTTTGTGTGGGAAACGTCGGCCTGATGCTCATTTCCACCTGTATGGAGTTTCACATCCGTTTCCTGTTGTGTTGTAAAGTGAAGAGCTTTAAAGGGAGAAAGTCTATAGATTTAATCCGGACGATGAATTTAAGTCACCTATAAAAGCAGGTGACATTTATTCAGCGAAGAGAAAACACTAAACTTACTTTCTTCTGAACACTTACTCCTAGTGAAATATCCACCTTCAAGAAAGCACGTCATCTTTATTTGGAGTAGTGCATCACTAGTTGTCTGGAAGCGCGGTGAATAGACAGTGCTGGGTTATCGGTATTGATGTCGTGTTAATTACGTGAAAGAGCGAACACTCACATTTCCCCTTCAGGTACAGCATCGACTGCGGTCCCCAGTTTTTAGTCAGAGTCGTCTGGAGAAACAATAAGAGACGTTACAACAGAATAACCCTCACTTTAAAGATGAAGCAGTAAAGCTTTACCTTCTGAACGCAGTGCGACTCTGTGAACAAAATGACCAGCAGCACCGAGCACGTCCAGAACACCCGCATGCGTGGCATCTTACAGCGCAAAAGACATTCTTCATTACAGTCACATAAGCAGTCACACGTCCATATAAAAGTTTCAAGCATAACAGAAGTATTTACCGTGTTGTTCCTGCGAGGCGTAGAGGTGTGTGATGTGTCCGGCTGCGTCGTCTGTTTTTATCCCCATCAGGAACACCAGGACTCCCGGTTCGATAAGTTCCCACTGTGAGAAACGACTGCAGCTCCAAACCGCTCCTATCATGGCAAAAACGTCCGTATTAACCCCCACACACACACGTCTGACGTCAAGAACACATGAATCGATACGCAGAGGTTCACCCTATACCCAAAATTCACAACACTTTACAAACTGTGGAGTGAAACAAGCAACACAACCGGGACATTTATTCCAGATCAAATTAAACTGCTGATAACAATAATACCGATAATCAACACTGACCATCTTTTCTCAGAGGTTACACCGCATAACCTTCTACTTTAAAGACCAACAGGTACGTTACAGTTATAGTGTACTTTTTATAAACAACAAAGTCTCAGACAAATAAAATAAATATAATACAAGATAAATAAATACATGGATCGTTTAAATGCGACAGCACAAATGACACCGAATTTAACTTTCAAACACTGAATATAAGCACAGGAGCACTCAGAATACAGAAGAACAAAACAGAACAGTATTTTTATTATAAAGGATTATAGAGCTAACTTTTTATACTGACTCACAGAATTAGTGCAGTTAGTGTCTGTCATTTTTGATATAAGTATTTCTTTAATATAACTATTTCTCTAAGATAATAATAACAATAATAATAATGATAATAATAAAGTACAAAACATATACATAAATTATCACAAACCTCAAATCAAATATCAAGCGTCTGCAAGTTAAAATAAGGATAAACAAAATAAATTATAATTATTATTACTTTAAAAAAATATATAAAAAGGATAAACACACACACACACACACACACACATATATATATATATATATATATATATATATATATATATATATATATATATAAAATAACTTACAAATATAAATAAATATAAAGAAGTTAAAAAATAAAGACAAAAATCCTAGAGTATATGTAAATTATGTTAAAAAATGTCAAGGTAAAAAAAAATACAATATAATAACTATAAAAGACAAATAAAAATAATCATCACACATTAATGTACTAACACTCATAACACTAATATGATATGAAACATGTTCCCTGTAGTGTGTGTGTGTGTGTCAGTTCTACCTGTGTGTGTGTGTTATGCAGCTATACCTGTGTGTGTGTGTATGTGTGTGGAAGCTCTACCTGTGTGTGTGTGTGTATGTGTGTGGAAGCTCTACCTGTGTGTGTGTGTGTGTATGTGTGTCAGCTCTACCTGTGTGTGTGTGTTATGCAGCTATACCTGTGTGTGTGTATGTGTGTGTGTGTGTGTGTCAGTTCTACCTGTGTGTGTGTGTTATGCAGCTATACCTGTGTGTGTGTATGTGTGTGGAAGCTCTACCTGTGTGTGTGTGTGTGTGTGTGTGTGTGTGTGTCAGCTCTACCTGTGTGTGTGTGTGTGTTTGAACATGTAGTGTACTATCTGTGCTAGACAGTATCCGAACTCCTCCAGAGTCGCTCGCTCGGCCTGAACTTCAGAGAGTCCCTCCTTCTCCGCCTGCTCAGCCTGAGCCAGCAGACAACTGCATGTGGCCTCCACTACAGCATCCGTGATACAGGACACACTGCTCCTGTCCACACACACACACACACACACACACGCGCGCGTTCAGAAATAATTTGAAATCGCTTTAAAGCTCCAGAACAGGAGAGTGGGGTAAAGAGGATCGCTGGACTGACTTGGTTCTGTGGTGTGTGTTGCTGTAGTCGGGGTGTGAAGACGTCTCCACTGCGCTCTCCTTCACCTCACTCCTGATGTAGTTATTGCAGCTCACACACTTACACATGGACGAGCACATGATCTTAGCCTGTAAAACACACGTCATACGCACGTCATACGCACGTCATACGCACGTCATACGCACGTCATAAACACTCAACATCATGACAACTATAATATAAATAATATTTATCATCTTCAGCATCATCATAATCTATCATAAACAGTGCCAAGGTTTATTAAAATACTTTTTATTTTCATTCAAAAACCTGTCATTAATGTAATATTATTTAACTGTTCATTTCTTTTTTTTTTTTTTAGCCGTTCAACCTAATAAAAATAAATAAATCTTAATCTAGGACTGTGAGGTGCAATAATATGAGTAAATACTAATCAAAATCATCAAGAATTTATAAATAAATACAAAAACATTCAATTTTTTTAAATTTCATTTTTAATTTAACTTTCATAATAACATATTAATAATACTGTTTTCTTTACAATTCAAAGCAAAACCACCCTATATTTAACAAGTTTATAATAATAATAATAATAATAATAAAGTTTATTAATCATCATCATGAATAATGTATAATAAATAAATAGTACAAACTGTATTTACAAATGTATTTAATTTTATTATTTAAAACGTTAATAAATATATTTATTTTGCTTTTTAATGGTTTTAGTTTAATTAAATATTACTTTTGAGCAATTTAACTTTCACAATAATATAGTCATATTTTTTCTTTAAAATTTTAATTTAAAAAATTTTAGTTTTTGTGTCGAATTTTATAATTCGACACAAAACCACAGAACATTCTGCTGTACAGATTCTACAGATAATACAAGAGTCTTTTAATAATAATAATAATAACAATAATAATAACAATAATAATAACTTTATTTAAGCTACTTTATTATTTATCTACATGCTGTTGTCCCCCACTACTAGCTTTAATCTCTAAAAACTATTTTAAATAACAATAATCATCATTTCTTTTATGAATAAATAAATACTGAAAAACATACATAAATGTAATTTTTTTAAAAAAGTATGAAAACTTAACGTGTAATCTTATTCTACTTTATTATATACATATTTTAATTTATCTTACTTGATTATATTTATCTTAATATTAATAATATATTGTCTTTAATGCAAAAACCAAAACCAAAACAAGCTCTCGACGTGAGCTTTAAGGACGGAAAACCAAGATTCGGTGTCCGAGGTCATTTCAGGAGACTAACAGGGATAATCCGTAATCCATTTAAAGGATAACAGGAAACACGGAAACACTAATATTACTCAAACTAATCACGGGGTACCGGGACACAGCAGCAGTCAGGCGCACACACTGAGGGGAAACACTCCAATAACACGAGAACACGGAGACAGGACCACAACAACAACACAAGCACATGGTGATCGTCTCCATGGAAACCTGCTACCTAAGTGAAAGTGTTCCTAATGTGTTCTCTAACGGGTTTTTTTTTGTTTTTTTACATCGACCTCGTGTCACTTCACCTTGTAACACTCGCAGTAGTTCTTCAGGCAGCCCGAGCTTTTGCAGTTACAGCCTCGTGTGTGACTTCCTTTCGCATCCCCCTCTACACCGCTGCTGCTGTTGATTTTAGAACGAAAGGCCTCCGGGTTTCTGTCTAAACAGGTCTAGGAAGGAAAAAAACAATCCAAATTAATCCGATGTAGTCTTTCATATTTGTGGGAGAAAAAAACCCCCACACATAATATGATTTACTGAAACATGTTGCAGAATTTCACAGCTTTTAGTTGAGCAAAATAACACGACCGTATATATAATATTAGAGGCGCTTCTAATTACCTCAATAGTAGGCGGTGTCACCGCAAACAGATTCATTTATCATCCGCTTCACTGTGTGCTGAGCTCAGAGCTGGTGACTTCAGCTCAGAAATGATCTTCATATTTAAATGGGGAAAATTTGTGCGTATTCAGATTTTGTCTACACACCTACCTGCTTATGAGAATTTCCTGACCTCACGTTAAGATTATGCAAATGACCTGCGTGTTGCGACGCCTCAGAGGGTGCCGGATTTAACTACGTAAATGTCAGAGCACGACATGAATAAATAAAATGTAAAATAACAGCCTGTGCTGGATCAAGTGCTATTCTACGTTCTGCTGAATAATGAGTGGAAGCCAGTTTGTTAAGTGATTTTAATGTGATCAGTTCAACTAGCACTATTCATGTAGTAATATATTGGTGATATACTAAACTCCTATTAGATTTATTACAGTACTGTAACACGCTCGCCATCTTCTCATTCATATATCATCATGTCAGGCTCTTAGATCTTAAATTAGGGTCTCGCTGTACAAACTGAAAAAAATCGCATATAAATAAGAGTTTATACCGAATTCAAAAGCAAATATAACATGAGCGCTCCATCGTTAAGCACTGTAACCAGAGTAATTAAAGGTACTCTATAAGACTTGACCTTAATGGCTCTGTATCTGTCAGTCGCATGCTCCACGTTGTTGCAGCAGTTAATGCAGTCGCAGTCGCTGCACATCTCTCCGTTTGCAAAGCAGTCACAGTAGCTGGTGAGAGATTTGTGAAGTCGGACAATTATCTTACACACAGTAATGTGAGTAGTAGTATTTTTTTAAATACTTGTTGCATTAATTCTACTTTTGTCTATCTGTATTAAAAGAAAATTCAAAAATAAATTACTTACAGTTTCAAACACTGAGATTTAGTGCAGTGGCAAGGCTTCTTAGATTTTTCTGAGAAGGAACTAAATAAACATTCAACTTTATTATTGTTATTATTAATAAAATATCTAATGATGGTGTGTGTGTGTGTGTGTGTGTGTGTGTACCGCATGGGGTCCTTGTGTTGCCCCACTGTCTCTATATCAGGAGGCACAGGGTAAAATGTGGGTTGAACCTGCTTGTGAGAAAATAAGAATAACAATTTTAAAAAACTTATAATAATAACATGTGGAACAATTGCTACTGAGTGCTGTTATTGTTTATTTATATTTTACTAAATCAACAATCCTTGTAACTTAGCTCGTACTTGTTTTGACATCACATACATGAGATTTTTTCAGTCAGGCTTTAGGCTTCATCTCAGAACTGAAAAAGCGTTGGTTAAAGTAGTAAATGACCGAATGTTGGCGTCTGATCACGGTCAGGTCTGATCAGGTCTTATGCTGCCTTCAAGTCCTATCAGAAATATCATAATCACCAGGTGAGAGCACTTGAACGGCAGAAATTACAACTCTGGAACTCTTATTTTTCTATGAACCCAAAGGAGTTGGAGTTGGAGGTGTGTTCATTTTTTTCCAGACCGAAACCATTTGAATACACAGCTTGTTGTAATCTCCACCAGCGATCCTCAGAGGGAGAACTTGAAGGCAGCATTATTGGATCGTTATCGGTTTGTAGATGTTAATGATGACTTCTCTGTGCGTACAAAAATAAGGTTCGGTGTTCCACAAAACTCTAGACCCAATGCGAACATAACCAGGTAACTGAGTAACGGGAACTAAACTACAGCTGCTCTGATTTACACTTTTATTACACTCTCATACACTGTAAAAACGAATAATAACGAAAGGTTACTATTCACACAGAGCGAGTGCTGTACTGTATGCGATAGGATCGTACACTGTGGCCTAAATCCGTCTGATTATGCTGCCTGATAGACTCGTGTGTGGAGAAGATCTGCGTATACTCCGAGTTTAGACTGGCCACAGCGTCACATAGTTCTGCCTGCACAGACACAGAGTTTAGATCAGATTACAACTGAGCACAAGATAAGAGTACGAAATACTTCTATACATCAGCTGCGTGAGATAAGGCTAGAACGTTTTTGCCAACTTTCTCAGAACAATAAACAAATAACTATGAAAAGATTTGGTAAAAAAAAAAAGACGAAAGTTTATTTCCAAACATGGGGGATGGGGTTTAACACGTGGTTTCACTCACTGAAGACGCATCATACTGAACAGCGCCTCCAGGTGTCCAGGTGTGTGAGGCAGTCGTATGACCGAGGAACTGATGCGGACTGGCCTGAAGACGCAGGCCATCGGAGTAACACACAGGAGGATACTGGGACAAATGTGAGCTTGACGGGTCACAACACAGTGGATGGGAAAAGCAGTACGTGTTAAAATCGTGGTCCCAGACAGACGGACACGCCCGCTGGTCCTCAGACGTAACCTGAGGAGCCGGACTGTGCTGGTGATGAAGTGAACTAGGGTGGCTCATGTTAATGCAGTCATTTGGGATTTCGATAGAGAACGGTGTGTAAGTGTAAGAGAGAGGAACCACAGAGCTTCCGATCAAATCCTCTCCACAGCTGTACACCGGTCCCGGAAAAGTGTTCTCGTCGTCCATACTGAAGGTGAAACTCTGCAGGAACATCACGAAGATAAGATGAAATCACAAAATGACATGTAGATGGTTATATCCCTGCTGGAATTTACATGCTGTCTACTCAGGAAGGACCCTATATACATTATTACTTACCTATTAATAATAAATAACTAAACCAGAGAGGCATGATGATATTTTGGATGAAAGAAAATGTTGTAAATATTAAATAAAACGTTATAATGAGATCCAATATATTAAAACAAATATATTATATCAAAAGTAAGCTAATGTGAACTGAAAAGAACCCAAACTGTCCCAAATAAATAATAACCCAAATAAAGTGTGTGGTTCTGAAACGTATCTCGTGCTGTAAATGTACCCCTTGATTTTTAAATAATCTCTTCAATCTGACAGTAAACTATAAGAGTGAAATTTGTTGTTGTTGTTAAACCTGACAATTAAGTGCGCGGACTTCCTTTTAATAAATCAGCAAATGTCGCCATCTAGCGGTGAGATCTTCATTACAACGGTGAGCCGAAAAAAGAATAATAAAATGATTATATATATTTCTTTTAAATAATAAACTATTATTTAAAAATAAAAATAATTTAAAAACGAACCAAAATTCAGTCTGTTAAGTTAATCAGTTTGTTAGCTAACAATATGTTAAATTGCTAATCAGCGAGACACAAACTGTTCACCTTTGGCTAACTTTCATGACATGACGTTGGATTTGTCCAATCGATGGACTTCTTTTTATTATGTAACCAATCCTAGCGCAGAGAGGGAGGGGCTTGTCTGAAACGGTTGTGGTTTTAAAAAAAAAAGATAACGCTCGAGCTCTTTTCCCACACAACTGTTAGCTAATATGGCTAAAAGTTGCAATTTAACGGAACAAACTTTTATACGAGCTATTTTTTCGAGACAGACACTTACCCAGATATTTGAATTATTAACCTGTAAGTGAAGGTGGAAGTGTTAGAATGAATGTTCAAATATGTTATACCGTTTAAAGTGTTTCTTTTTTAAACAACAACAACAACAACAACAACAACAACAACAAAAAATCAATCCGCAGATCCCTGAGGCTGGAGGCTTCTTGTGCTCGCGCACGCATGTGACGTCACAGCCAAGTGAGCGCATGCGCAGTGTTGTTGCTTTTTCAACGAGTAAATACAAAATGGCGGTGTATTGAGGCGCCCTAGCTGTTACTTCGCATATTAAATAGTGCACTTCTTTAGGAAGCAGAGAGGCATTTGGGACTCGGCTATTATGCGATAATAAGTATTATATCAAATTTAAGAAACACGTCAGTATAAATGGTACCTTTTGTAATAAAGTACAAATTTGGTGCTGCCTATTTGTAAACATTTTCTGACAAAACGTTTGTGCTGTTATCGTGGAAAATATTGATGAGCATTTTAGATTATTATGGAAAGGTGTTGTTTGGTCTCTTAAAAATTCAAAAAGATGCACACACGTGCATATATGATCAATCTAATAGTAATAATAGCTAACATTCATATCCGCAAATGTAAATTGTTTGTACTCATCAATACGCTAACCGTTCATATTTAATTGAAATGTTGGAATAAGAATTAAGATTAATAATTGTTGGTTCCGCTTCTATATGTCATAAAAGTAACCTATTCGTAACATTAAAGTAAGTTTTGTTTGACTTCCAGAAGCTAATGGCTCATAAGACTGACTTGCTGTTAACAATCATTAAACGTCGCCATCTAGCGGTGAGACATCTCCACTACAGCAGTGAACCAGAACATAAAATTAATAAGTATCAAAGCTCTGTCTGTAAAGTTTATTATTACTTTAATAATGTTATATTAAATTGTTAGCCGTAGTTTCGAGTGCAGTTGTAAGAGGCCCATTGTCCAGGTTCATTTATCTTCAGCTAACGGATGTAAAAACTCACAACATACAGTAGTATACCACGTAGGCTATATGAAGACTGACATATTATAGATAAAATTTGCTACGCTTAAACAAAACAAAACAAAAAAAAAGCAAGAAAGTAAATCACGTGATTTATTATACGGTCTACATTTTAAAAGGTGCTACCGTGTGTTAACATATTGTGTAGAAACTATACACTATGTAGAACTCTACAGTCGTGTTGTATAGAAGTGTATAGAATTCAGGAATATAAAAATAAAGAGTTTTGCCATGTTGATTGACAGTTTGGGGTGATTTTGTCACGGGGATCTGGTAACCCTGCTTTAATATAGCGCACACCCATACACTGCGCACAAGGATGGGAATTCCGGATCATTTGGAACGGCTCACCAATAAGAGTCGACTCTTTCAGCAACCAAACGACTCACTACGATTTAAATAACAACAACAACAACAACAACAACAAAAACGCACAAAGTTTAGTATATTTTGACCTGTAGTTGTTCTTCTTAAAGCTGGAATTGTTTCACTTTTACCAAACAAAATAACATTACATTGCGTTGTATTTGTAAATGCATATAGATCTTCACTGAAATGCTGAGTCATGCACACACAGCTACAAGTCAGTCACATGACTCACCATTCACACTAACAAATAGCTCAGACTGAAAGGTGTTTTGATTAAATTAAACTGTAGGAGAAACTGTGTAGTGCCTTTATTACAGTTTCCCAACCCTGGGCACCTCCAGGGTTGAGGGTTCGATTCCCACCGTAACCCTGTGTGTGTGGAGTTTGCATGTTCTCCCTGTGCTGCGGGGGTTTCCTCCGGGTACTCCGGTTTCCTCCCCCAGTCCAAAGACATGCATGGTAGGCTGATTGGCGTGTCTAAAGTGTCCGTAGTGTGTGAATGGGTGTGTGAACGTGTATGTGATTGTGCCCTGCAATGGATTGGCACCCTGTCCAGGATGTACCCCGCCTTGTTCCCCATACTCCCTGCGATAGGCTCCAGGTTCCCTGCGACTCTGTAGCATAAGCGGTACAGAAAATGGATGGATGGATGGATGGAGATACTTAAGAAAGTTAGAATTGGATTTAGAAGGTAATATAATTTTTTCCCCATTCTATGAATAATCCACACTCCAGCCCAGTAGGTGGCGGGAATGCACCTAACATTTGCTTCCCAACGGCCATAAAACGCCCCAAAAAAAAAAGAAGAAGAAAGTGAACCGTTCCTAAAGTGAATCATTCTTAAAATGACTCATTTGGACACTGTGTGTGGAGAGTCGTGATCTGTTCAGGGTGGTGTAACAGCAGTAGCGAGGTTGATTAAAGAGTAAAGATGAGTGTTAATTTTGCTAAGTGTGCCTCAGTGTTAATCACAGGGTCGAGCAGAGGTCTGGGTCTGCAGATGGTCAAACATTTAGTGGGAATTTCTCAGAGACCACAGAAGATCATCGCCACTGCCAGGAGCCCAGACACAGCTCAGGTGAGATCCATTAAGACTCAAAGCAATCAGTTGCATTATAATATTCATTCTGTTCATTCGAGTTGGATTGCAGAATATTATTTTTAACCTGTCGCCATAACTCACCTGTGGCTTCAAAACTGGAGGAGAACTCTGATAATGTGCCGAAGTTCATCTGGAGATTACTCTGACCTTTAATCTTTCATCAATAATCTTTCATCAATAATCTTTCATCAATAATCTTTCATCAATAATCTTTCATCTTTAATCAGTGATGTTTTTAACTCCCTTTCTGGGTAAAATCACTGAACTGATTATCAATTAAATATTTAAATGGAGCTAACATTTGGGAGGAGTTTAATTTCAACCTCTGTTTTGTTTATTTTATTTTTTAAATATATCTAATAGATCATTTTTCCTAATGAGAGTGTGTGTGAGTGTGTGTGAAAGTGGATAGGGGTGTGTGGATGTGTTGATAGGGGTGAGTGAGAGTGTGTGTGTGTGTGTGAGAGAGTGGATAGGGGTGTGTGTGTGTGTGTGTGTGTGTGTGTGTGTGTGTGTGAAAGTGGATAGGGGTGTGTGTATGGGTGTGTGGATGTGTTGATAGGGGTGAGTGAGAGTGTGTGTGTGTGAGAGTGGATAGGGGTGAGTGTGTGTGTGTGTGTGTGTGTGTGTGTGTGAAAGTGGATAGGGGTGTGTGTATGGGTGTGTGGATGTGTTGATAGGGGTGAGTGAGAGTGTGTGTGTGTGAGAGTGGATAGGGGTGAGTGTGTGTGTGTGTGTGAGAGTGTGTGTGAGAGAGTGGATAGGGGTGAGTGTGTGTGAGAGTGGATAGGGGTGTGTGTGTGTGTGTGTGTGTGTGTGTGAGAGAGAGTGGATAGGGGTGAGTGTGTGTGAAAGTGGATAGGGGTGTGTGTATGGGTGTGTGGATGTGTTGATAGGGGTGAGTGAGAGTGTGTGTGTGTGAGAGTGGATAGGGGTGTGTGTGTGTGTGTGTGTGAGAGAGAGAGAGAGAGTGGATAGGGGTGAGTGTGTGTGAGAGTGGATGGGGTGAGGGGGTGTGTGTGAGAGAGTGGATAGGGGTGTGCGTGTGTGTGTGTGTGAGAGAGTGGATAGGGGTGAGTGTGTGTGAGAGTGGATAGGGGTGTGTGTGTGTGTGTGTGTGTGTGAGAGAGAGAGTGGATAGGGGTGAGTGTGTGTGAAAGTGGATAGGGGTGTGTGTATGGGTGTGTGGATGTGTTGATAGGGGTGAGTGAGAGTGTGTGTGTGAGAGTGGATAGGGGTGTGTGTGTGTGTGTGTGTGAGAGAGAGAGAGAGAGAGAGAGTGGATAGGGGTGAGTGTGTGTGAGAGTGGATGGGGTGAGGGGGTGTGTGTGTGAGAGAGTGGATAGGGGTGTGTGTGTGTGTGTGTGTGAGAGAGAGAGAGAGAGTGGATAGGGGTGAGTGTGTGTGAGAGTGGATGGGGTGAGGGGGTGTGTGTGTGAGAGAGTGGATAGGGGTGTGTGTGTGTGTGTGTGTGAGAGAGAGAGAGAGAGTGGATAGGGGTGAGTGTGTGTGAGAGTGGATGGGGTGAGGGGGTGTGTGTGTGAGAGAGTGGATAGGGGTGTGCGTGTGTGCGTGCGTGTGTGTGTGTGTGAGAGAGAGTGGATAGGGGTGAGTGTGTGTGAGAGTGGATAGGGGTGTGTGTGTGTGTGTGTGAGAGAGAGTGGATAGGGGTGAGTGTATGGGTGTGTGGATGTGTTGATAGGGGTGAGTGAGAGTGTGTGTGTGAGAGTGGATAGGGGTGTGTGTGTGTGTGTGTGAGAGAGAGAGAGAGAGAGAGTGGATAGGGGTGAGTGTGTGTGAGAGTGGATGGGGTGAGGGGGTGTGTGTGTGAGAGAGTGGATAGGGGTGTGCGTGTGTGCGTGCGTGTGTGCGCGTGAGAGAGTGAAGCAATGGGAAGTGTGGTAACATTAACATACAGTATTAACATCAGTTTACTGCTCCAGAGAGAGAAAACCTAAAATGTCATTCTGATCATATAAATATAATTAATAATATATATTTCTTGGAGAAACTGAGCCAAGCACATAAAGTATTATGAATTCTTTTTTGCATCAGTGAAATCTGTTATTTGGACCGGACCTGAACAGAACAGAGGTGTTGGATTAGAGTTTAGTGTAACACTAAAGCCAGGATTGTGTGAGGGCTGAACTGCAGTGTTTAAACATTTGGTGCAACCGAGCTGACCGATAAACTGGGATTTAATCTTGATTAAAAGATCATTGGCCGAGTGGTGAATAACTCCAGACCCAATTTAACACCAGCCACACTTCTTTTCTCTCTCTATAACCTCAGTTCAGTTTGGTCACCGACAAACACGACTACATTTCCTGACAGTGTGGAATGTTTTCTCCCTGGGCCAGGGTGAGGTTGAACTGGTAACGTGAGTTCTTATTAGTTCTTATAAATGTCCCGAGATTAAAGACACGCCATCAGCTTCACTCATCATGTATTCGAGAAGAGCGACAGATACAATGATCAAATTAAGTTGAGAAGGAAAGATAGCATCTCTCTACTTTTATAAGTAGTGTATGAAATGATGTGCACTTTGTAGGGTGAACAAGCCAACGTCCACTACAGAGCCACTTCTGTAAGTGCACTACAATAATGACTTCTCCACGCCGTCTGGTTTAGTGCACTGTGTGTACCCGAGTGTGTACCCGAGTGTGTACCCGAGTGTGTACCCGAGTGTGTACCCGAGTGAGAGTGATTTTTGATCTAAAAGTTAACGGAATCTCGTGTTTTCAGGAGCTGCACCAAATTGCCAAATCTCATCCTGAGGTTTATATCGTGCCTTTAGGTGAGTGCTTTATGTTTCACACCTGCTTCGTTTTCTTATTATACTTTTGAGTCACTGACACAGTTCTCACGTCACTGAACACGTATTCACAACAAGAAGTCAAGACAAGTTTATTTATCTTTTGCACATTTTGTCAAGACACGTACGTTGAAATGAGTTTGATAGACAGTTAAATGTTTAAATGTTTGCATGAGCAACATACACTGTTACAAATAAGGGAAAAGACTCTTTTAAATAATATCCAAGCAAAATCTGACTTGGACAAATCTGCCTACTTATGAGTTTAACCAAGTTCCAATGACTCTGTTAAGACTGCCTGTTTTTATATTATTGTTATTGTATATTTATTAGTAGAAGGCACTTCAGTTCCCCTGAAATTTACATCATTTCCCCCCCCATCATGTTTCTTCCCGATTTGTTGTGAATATAAGAATTTTCCCCCCAAATATAATTGCAAATATTTATATATATATATAATATATATATTGCTGTTATCAGGACACCTTTTAAATTGAGACTGATTTTTAATGTGTGAGGTTTTTAAAATTCTTTTCGTTGTAGTATTGATAAAATTGCAGTACATGAATGTGTCCAGCAGATGGCGAGAAAATCAAACCGCTCAGCAGAGACACATTGACTGAATTGAATATGAAATGATGTATAAAAGTTAACAGAATTTCATATATAACTCTCTCTGGTCTGATTTGATGAAGTGAAGTAATGGGATGTTCATTAAAAAAAATAAAAATTAGTGACTAAAACATTATGGTCAAAGACAACTGTACAGAGGAGTGTGTTTATATTCCTTGTGTCAAATTGAAGTCTTTGGCACTAATCAGTTCTTTAGAGAATTTAACGTATAGGTGGACTTTCAGAAATTTGATTTGATTTGAATACGTCTGGGACAGACATTTATTTACACGCAGAAACGTCCGAACAGAATCCGAGCTGTGTGACGGCTTGGCTGTGAAGGTTATCAGATTTTTAATCAGAGATCAGGTGTGCGTGCGTGTGTGCGTGTGTGTGTGTGTGTGTGTGTGTGTGTGTGTGTGTGTGCTGTGAATACGTGATTAATCCTCCACGTCTGTGTGGTGTGCCGTTTCAGACGTGGTCAATGACGCGAGCATTGAAGCTGCGGTTCAGGAGGTGTCGAGCATCGTGGGTCCTGCGGGGTTAAACTGCCTGATCAACAACGCGGGGATCCTGATTCACTCGGACCTGAACTCGGAGACGCGTGACTGCATGATGACCACGTTCCAGTGCAACACCGTCTCGCCGCTCTTCGTTACCAGGGTGATCAAACACTGCCTTATTAAAGCTAAACTCCGCCCTCAATCACTTTAAATATGTGCGTACCGAATATTTCTGATGTGTTTAATGATTCTGCTAATTTGTTGGTGGGTTTTGTGATTTCGTTATTCCTGTGAAAGGGCCAAGGTTGTGTCCCGTGATGATGTCACAGGGAGACATTGTTCTTGTTAGTGGAGATTTATAGGAGAAAACTGTTTACCAGTCTTCAAGTAATAAGTCAGTTTTCACTGAGAGAACTTTGTTTCTCTCTCGCGTCTCATTTCCCAGAGATGTTCAGCATCATGTTAGTGAGAAATCCAGCGTAGACGTAGTGTAGATGTTGGAGCAAAGTCCCAGAATGCAACGCACTTAAAGCAGAGACTCTGCTCGGAAAGTGCTGCCTTCAGATCCTCCTCGGAGGTTTGTGTGTACAGTTAGTTTTTTTGTTGTTGTTGTTGTTGTTTGGAGATATTTTTATTGACATTGACACTTTACAACACGGCAACAGTTGAACAATTCCCGACACGTAGCGAAGAAACTAAAGTATACGTTTAAACTGAAGATAGAGATATTCAAACAGCAAGTGGGGAGTACACGGAAAGCACCGAGTAAACAATGTTATCAAGATATGGAGTCTAAATACGATAAAAAGCATCAGTTAACGAATGAACAATACACGTCGAGAGCTCCAGAGGAATAATGGGATAATCCCTTTTATAATTTCAAGCCAACCTTTTTAAAGAGGATGACGCGTCACTGAGCTAAGATAACAACATGTTTGTGTTTTTCTGGCAGCAAAGGATAACGTGACAGAGAGCCGTCTAGCGTGTTTATCGTGACGCACTGTACAAGGAAACCCTAGCAGTAACGGTAACAGGTCTGCCTCCAAGTCGAAAGAAATATGCAAGTCGTGTCGTGTGAGACTCTAGATCAGAGGTGTCCAATCTCATCCACAAAGGCCTGGTGCGGGTTTTCATTCCAACCGAGCAGGAGCCACACCTGATTCCACCTGTTTAATCAGCTGATCTTGGCTTTCAGTAGACTCGGGTGTGGCTTCTGCTCGGATGGGATGAAAACCTGCACCACACCGGCCGTTTGTGGGTAAGATCGGACATCCACGCTGTAGACCAATAGGCTTTAATTACGGGATACTCCCATAAACACCGGGAGTAATCTCCTCCTACCTTGCGTTTAGGGCAGCGTGGAGACCAGGGTCGTCATCGTACCATAAACCTGTCTTACCTTCTCTGTACCAGCTGAAGTATCACGATACCACGCAATGTCGTTAATTCATCATTCGAATCGACAAAATGAACCAAATTTACAGGAATACATCGATAGAAATGAAACCAGACGAACCGAATTTTCCTCTGAATTTAATACGAATGAGTAACTGGCTGTTAAAAACTCGAGAACAGTCGCCCAGTTGGCGAGCGACGGATTCAACGGGCCACGTATTTCATCCGTTTTTCCTCGGAGCCGTGACATCATGCCGAGTGAGAATGAACACAATATTAGGGATAACCCTAACCCTAGGAACGTTAGCTCGCTTACAGTGGAACCGTGCAATCCGGACCCGTCACGTTCATACCGGGGGCCCGGTGACTGTGTTACTGATGCCCTTAACTCGCAAGCTCCGAGCTCGTAGAGAAACGAGTGAGTAAATACACTTTATTTATTTATAAAACAAAATAAAGAAAGTGCTGTAGAGAGAATGGAATATTCTCTGCGTTCGTCTCGTAGTTCAGTTCGAGTATTTACAATAGGACATGAGGACTGCATAGTTATACAACATAATAATAATAATAATAATAATAATAATAATAATAATAATAATAATAAGCATAGGGTAAATATTCTGCATACATTTTTTCAGTCCTGTCAGCTGTGTGTGTGTGTGTGTGTGTGTGTGTGTGTGTGTGTGTGTGTGTGTGTTTCAGGCGTTCCTGCCGTTATTACGAGCGGCGGCGGTGTGTGCCGGCGGTGTGATGAGTGTGAACAGAGCTGCGGTGATTAACGTGTCCTCTCTCCTCGGCTCTGTGGAGCTCAACTGGGGAGAAGCAAGTGCTTATAGAGTTTACGCTTACCGAGTGTCAAAGGTGAGAAACGAGCAGCGAGTCGTTACACAGCGGATTTACACTTACACACTTATAGTTATAGTCCTCTGTCTCTGTCTCTCTCTCTCTCTCTGTCTGTCTCTGTCTGTCTCTCTCTCTCTCTCTCTCTGTATCTGTCTCTCTCTCTCTCTCTCTCTCTCTCTCTCGCTCTCTCTGTCTGTCTCTGTCTCTCTCTCTCTCTCTCTCTCTCTCTCTCTCTCGCTCTCTCTCTCTCTCTGTATCTGTCTCTCTCTCTCTCTCTCTCTCTCGCTCTCTCTGTCTGTCTCTGTGTCTCTCTCTCTCTCTCTCTCTCTCTCTCGCTCTCTCTCTCTCTCTGTATCTGTCTCTCTCTCTGTCTCTCTCTCTCTCTCGCTCTCTCTCTCTCTCTGTATCTGTCTCTCTCTCTCTCTCTCTCTCTCGCGCTCTCTCTGTCTGTCTCTGTCTCTCTCTCTCTCTCTCTCTCTCTCTCTCTCGCTCTCTCTCAGGCGGGTCTGAACATGTTGACGAGGTGTTTGGCGCTTGATCTGCAGTCGGACGGGATCCTGTGCACGGTAGTTCATCCCGGCTGGGTGCAGACTGATATGGGAGGAAAACAGGTACACAAAGAAAACAAAGTGAATAAAGAAACAGGATTATTTATCTAGTCAGTAATAAACCGTGTGTGGTTTTGATGTAACGGCACATACCCAAGTGTTTTATTCCTCTTGTTTTATACCACAGCAATCTATCAATAATTACATTTTTTATTGATTTAATTGATTTAAAGTCATGCTTTTTATCCATTTATAGTTACATTTAATGCTATTTAAAGTTAGTTCCTGTTATCGCAGCTATAAACCATCTCACCATCATGGCTGCACAGTGAATCTAGCTTATATTCATTGTGTAGACTCGGTGATGTGAATGACACGATGTCGTTATATATAACGTGAATCAGGAACGTGTAGAGTCAGTGTCGATGATCTCCCGCAGGCGCCGCTGACTCCGCAGGAGAGCATCTCGTCTCTGTTATCCGTCGTTTGTGCGCTGAGTGAAAAGGATCATGGGCAGTTTTTGGACTACGAGGGGAAGAACTTGCCGTGGTGAACACGCGGCAGCGACACGCAGCACGTCAGCGAGTCCGCCACAGAGAGCTGGAGATTTTCTAGCGGTGTTTTTAGAATGAAATATAATCAGGTGCTGGATCATGATTTTAATATTAATCAATTAATATGAACAAATGAGTCATTTCCTGGATATGATCAACCTTATTTGCATATTAAATGTGTGTTAAGTGCGTTACATTAATAACTAACTGATTTAATAACATTTTTGTGGGTTTTCACTGCTAATAAACCCGACATTCGTCTTAATTGATGTATCAGATCTGAAATTCAGGGGTTTTTTATGTCCTTTATGGCATTATGGATGTCTGTGCAGTATAAATAATAAAAGAAAATTCCGAGTATTGCTTTATTTTTTAATTCCTGGAGAACAAAATGGATGATTGAGTTTATTTTTAACCATTTCATGCAAAAATTATTTACAAAATGTTACAATTCATATGACGTACATTTTTAAAGTTTTTTTTTTTTTTAAGTTACAAAAATCTGTATATGTATTTTTAAAGGTATGACTGGTTTTTAAAAAAGTAAGTGGATTGTCCATGTGTACGAACACGTTGAGTAAAAAAGTTCTGAAGTTCTTTTTACTTCTTTTGTGTTTATAAAGAAAAATGACTTACGTTCAGCTCTAAAATATTTCACATTGACGACTAAAATGGTGGAAAATATTGCTGTTAAATAAAACGTAGCAGCACGTTTGAAACGAACTAAATGTATGCAGTTCAGTTACAGAATCTCAAAATGAAATCTAAAATAAAAATCTTTTTTTCAAAAAGTTAAGTGGTGTGCTGGATTATTAAATTTGGGATTTTGTGTAGAAAGTTTGTAAAGATATTCCAAAGACCCAGGATAATGATTTTATGTTTAATTAAATGAAGTCATTTGGAGTTGATGTATAACTTCATATATTTTCCTAAAAGCAGCCTTGAATTGCCAAAATGTTCACACTAAGCGTGAAAACCTGTTAGTTATGAATCCTGGTGTGTGGGCGGGGCATACTGTCTCTAGCCTGTCAATCACAGTGACACTAGCCAATCGTGTTCATCTGTGAGCTCATGTATGTGGTAGAGCACAGAGCTCTACACTGCCCCCTGACTGTTTATGCTGGTACTGCACCACATGCACGTACTCGGCCAATCAGAACAGTTTGGAAAAAGTGGACACAAATCAGCAGAGAAATCTGAGGTGTGTGTGTGTGTGTGAATCAGCACAAGATGCCTATGAATAAAACGATGAAAAACAGCACGAGTTAAATGCGGCTTTTATTCCTCACATCAGTCAGCAGAGTTACAGTGTAGCACACGACAAAAAGAACACGGACGCAGTTCGCTTGCAGAAGGTCAGAGGTCGTTTGGCGGAGAGATATCCGAGGTTCAGGGCTGAGTGAATTCGTCTGAAGTGAGCGAGGAGGGCAGGCTGTCGAGAGCGCCCATGTCTGAAACACATACGTTATGTTATGTTACGTTGGTTATTTATATTCATATCTTTTTTTTTTCCAGACAGTGTAATGTTTTCACATTGAAGCCTAATCAGCTCGGAACCACGCCCACCTTTCAGCTTGAGGAAAGACAGGAAGTCTACAATGGTGTGCAGGATGTCTTCGTCTGCTATTCTCAGGGCACCTTTGGGGGGAAAGAAGATGGGATTAATCGTGAGATCGAGAGACGCCACAGAAACAGACGAAGCTCTTCACTGCTGTCAATCATCCGGTACAAGTATAAGCTCCACCCCCCTGCTGGTCCATTCACATACATTGTTTTAATAAGTACCTAACCCTAACCCTTCGTCACCTGTCTCTGTTTACTCTTTACACTTAGTGTTAGCGAACGTTAAACGCTGACTGCCAGAAATCCGCTAAAACTGTTCATTTATCGCTAATTCCAGACGATCAGCGCCTGTCGGCTAGCTGTTCTCTTCCTTACGCGTTCTCCCTGTGGAATTCTGCGCTCTTTACGTTTTCTCAACAGCTGTTATGTATTAGCGTGAATCCAAAAACTCGTCTGCTACATGGATCCTGGGTCTGAGGCTCAGGCAGAGGGCTGTCAATCAACCATGCTCTTTTGAATATTAGACCACACCCCTGACACTGAACACATAAGCGCGTTACCAGATTTGATGTCGTCCTCCATGAACGCGTCCCTCTTCCCGGCCAGACCGTGTTTATCGCTGAGCGTCCTGTAACTGTCGATGCCATCTGAGCACAAAACACAAGCGCATGAAATACACACACACACACACACACACACACACACACACACACACACTGCAGCCCTGACTCACAGCAGGACCCATTCATCCCAAATGCGGTGCATTATCTTGAAATGATGCACCCATTTTCAGGCAACCTGCAGGGCTTCGGTCACTCGGAATTGCGTTTGGGGTTCATTTTCCCCACGGCAATGAGCACAGAGAGAGAGGGGGGGAGAAAACAAAAAAATACCAGAAAAGACAATAATTGGTTCATGAAAGAGAAATAAAAAAAAAGAAAGAAAGAAAGCAGGAGAGAGAATAAACGACAGACAGAATCTCACAGCACAGGTACAGACAGGCGGAGAGGAAGCTTGTACTGAAATAACGCTGCTTTAAACACACACACACACACACACACACACACACACGCTAACCAAAAGCCAAAATGAATTTGCGTTAATAAGAGTTATAAAGTGTTAATAAGCGTTAATAACAGGATGTTTAGTAGCAGCAGGTCGTGTATTTTGATGTTTATTAAAGCAGCAGTGTTGACACCTTTACACCAGCTAGGTGAATTCTGCTACACAGCTAACGTTGCTAACAAGTAATGGAAGTATATAGCCACCAGTTTAGCATGGACCACTGAACGTGTGTGTGTGTAAATTATCCCTCGGTCAGTTTTGGAGGTGTGGCTTAACGTTTGAAGGCGGAGCTGTAGTTCAGAAGTGATCTGAGTTACTGGCACAAGTGAGTGATTTACTCAGTGCTAATCCGGTAGCTATAATCTTTCTTAATTGTTAGCTAAATTAGCTTCACAGCCCCAGTGTAAAATGTTCAGCGTGAGACAGGAAGTGATCTAAAACGAATTTTTCCTCTAAATAAAATCTTTCGAAAAGCTCGGTGAGGTTTGTAATGTTTAAAACGCTTTAGATCTCTAACTATACTTCCTATGTTTTATACTAATATATAAACTACACATCTTTTCGATAATACTTATAACAGTAAGTAACGGATCCTGTTATTTTATTCATTTCTGCCATGTTTGCATTGGGGATCCTTTAGAAACAAACCCCGCCCACCAGTCAGAATATGCTACACTCAGCCCCGCCCCTTTTCCTTAAAAGGGAAATGGTGAGGCATGCACTGGGGAAGTCCTTGGGTTTGTGTTTTTATTTAACACTTTACACACCGCTGCTTTAACACTTTACACACCGCTGCTTTAACACACTCACGCTTATTTAACTGAACTGAAGTGCAGCGTTGCCAACTGAGTGACTGTCGCCGGATCTGGATTTTTTAGACGCCTCGAGTGACTTTATTATTTTTTTAAAAGAGCCTTGCGACAACTCTAGCGGTGTTTCGAGCAGACGTTTGCAGCTCTGTGACAAATGTTAATATCTGCATGGTTTAATAAGATGAATAATTATCAATAAAAATTGACTTTTACCCCATGAATATACACTGATTACTGAGCAGCTGCACACTAATACTGCACTGTTACTGCGCTGAACACACACAGACACACACGCACACACACACACACACACACACACACACACAGAGCGCGCTAAAATCACAGAGCAATTCCCCGTGCTGACGTTAGCGACCTGCAGGAGCTAGCTTACATTCACCAAGCAGCTCTTCTCTCCCCCTTGCACTGGGAGCATCCTTTATCTGTATTAGATGATCAATACGACCTGAAACACACGGATGAGGCAAGTTTACCTGAGCTTACACACACACACACACACACACACACACACCACACACACTACACCCAAAAATAAAATAAGCTGTTGTTTTTGGGCAGTGAGATAAAAGGTTTTCTAACATCTGAAGTTTTCTATTAAAGCAGGATTTTGTTTAAATTCTCATTAACGTGAAGCGAGAGAATAACGTGGTTCTGGTGAGGGAACGGGTGTTTATAGCTGCTGTAATGTAAGTGAGAACAGGAATATTCAATGTAAATATTAACGGATAAAAAGTATGACGTGTCGTTATAATAAATAGTATTATCATAGTAACAGTTGGAAACAGCTGTGGTGTAAGAGGAATAAAAGATTTAGGGATGTGCTGTTAGAGGAAAATAATCAACTTAGAAACTCCATCATCACACACTTACGCACTTCTAACGTACAACTCCGCCTTACCAACGTTAGGCCACGCCCCCTACCTGTGTCTGATACTGAGAAAAGAGAGTGACTTTCTCTTCTTGGATTGAGTGTGTGATGCAGACTTCGCGCACCGTGCTAAAACATGAAGTGCATCATCAACTGTGATATTTTACATTTTGTATAAAAACGATATGAGGAAAAACAATTATATTATTATAATGATATGATATGATATAGATTTGAAGTCGTTATTAAATCCTGCACGTTTAGTTTCTCTCCTCAAGTGTCTTTACACACACACGTCGAGCTGAGATTCATTTAAAAAACAATAAAAACGATGATAAAAAAGTGAACACTGACTTCATGAAATAAACTGAAATGGTGACGTAATGCAGACGTTAATTTCAGTGCTTCCGCATGCTGCAGTGCGGCTCCATCACACCACCGTGTTGGTGATTATTTTACTGTAACAGCACGACACGCAGCGTTACTACACGTCTAACCCATCATCTGAACACACCTGACGCTGAGAGCCACTCAGGAACAATGACTGAGACAAGACAAACCCTGGGGGTGTGTGTGTGTGTGTGTGTGTGTGTGTGTGTGTGTGTGTGTGTGTATCTGTGTGCATCTCTGTGTGTGTTGTGTGTCTGTGTATCTGTTTGTGTATGTGTGTGCGTGTCTGTGTGTGTGTGTGCGTTTCTTTGTGTGTGTGTGTGTGTGTGTGTGTGTGCGCGCGCGCACTCACGGGGACCGAGCAGGTATCCAGCGCTGTTAAGGGTCCAGCCGCGCTTCTCTTTCGCCTGAACGGAAATAAACACAGGGATTTTAGATTAAAAATATATATATAACTCATGCTTTATTTCTTTTTAAATAAAGAAATATCTGGAAAATTCCCCCTGGATAAAAGGTACAGGAAATAAACTAATAATATAACACACTTCACAGGGACACGGCCGGCGCTACCTCCAGGCAAAGTAGGTAATTGCCTTAGGGAGGCGGGGACTCGGACCGGGAGGCGGGGCCTCTATAACCGTAACAGTCCCTATACGCTAGTCCACCAATCAAGACCGCAGCAGAAGACTCGCCTCTTTGTTCATTGGATATAGATGCATTGTCACTCACCTGTAGTGAAACCAATTAAGGTCACACACTCTGAGTGTATGAAGAGAGAGAGGGTGCGATGACCAAAATGCACAAGTGCACAACTTTTCTGCAGCGGACTGACTTTAAATCAGTGACGTGTGATGGCGAGGAAACGAAACGATCACTAAGCGAAAGGTTAAACAGGCAGGTATAGGAGGTGCAGCTCGTGATGCAGGTGAGTGAGTCATCATCATCATCATCATCATCATCATCATCTGTTTTGGAGAGATTGTAATGTATTCTAAAATAAACTGGGCCTGGTTCTGTCCATCAGAGCCATTCCGGGATCATTTCCGGTTTATTCTGAGTTTAAAAGAGCGCGAGACTGTCAGACACACCGAATTCGCGCGTGCAGTGACACAATACTATGTCTACATGTACATGTGTATATATATATACACACATATATACCAGCAAAATACTAAAGTAAAAGTAAAGAAGTTATTATTGAAAGTCAAAGAGCAAACACACTAGAGCATTTTAATCCTTCCGAAAAAAAAGAAGTACCTCAGCTGTCTGTACTGTATATCTTCTCAACTCTCCTGATGTTTACATTACTGCTTTAACATAGTACTTCATTTTAGTTTTCAAACCATGAATACTGTTGTTATAGTTACTGAAAAATAAGCATACAATTTTGTGAAGAAATGAACTATTAGTATAGTAGTTTGTCTCTTTCACGTCCACTAGCAGCTGATTTGTGTGTCTGATGCATATTTAAGGTGTCACACTACAATATATAATATGTCTATATTTATATTCTGTATTGGTTCAGCAGGAGGGGAAATCCTGCCCAGACCCAGCTAGGAAAAAACCATAAAGGCACTGATGTTCATTTACTGCAGTGCGGTCCAGGAAGTGTTCTTCTGTAGTTATTTCTCGGCAGTGTAATGTCGTCTTGTTTTTTTTTTTTTTTTTCCTTTTCAGTTTACTGTATAGAGTAGGCGAAAGGGCGTGAGCCCACGGTGGAGGGGATGAGGGGCGCGCCAGGCCTCCAAATGTCTAGAACCGTCCCTGACTGCGAGGGAGATCAATAACGAGGAGATGAACTAGAAATGTCGATGTATAACAGTGTTAATAACGCGTACACAAATCGACACATAACTGCAATACAGAGAATATAAAAAATATATATATACTCTATTTTTTCTGTTAAAATACTGTGTAAATAAATATTCATTTAAATAAAACATTTATAATGCGCTTAAAATGGAAAGATTTTGCTGTGGCTTATTTATTATTTATTATTATTATTATTGATAATATTCTTTACAGGGATTAAAGTTTACAGAATTACTTTCATTATTTTTAACGATTTAAAAAAAAAAAAGATTTTACAGTCTATAAACTATAAACAAATCGAACAGTGTTTTTATCCTGACGGGTACCGTGCACTATAATATATAAAAAATATATATATTATATTATAAATATGCTATTCTTATTAAAATGTCATTATTGTGTGTTTACATGTGCGTGCAGGAGTTATTTAAAATGTTTAAACACGTCAGGTATCTGTGATTTATAAACAGCTCATTATATTTCTCAAGCACTTCAGAAAATTCAGGAACACCAAGTCCAAAATCATCTCTCAAACATTTCCATCTGCGCTGCGTGTGCCTTTTACTGCGCTAGAACTTTATAAGATTCATTCATTTTCTTCAAATTTCATACATTTAGGTCTGTTGTAATTCTGCACATCTGTAAGAGCTAATTTAATGTATAGAAAATCTCCAACAATAAAATCCTGACATGCTTCTGAAAACAAAATAATGCAATACATGTGTAAATATTATTATTATTATTATTATTATTATTATTTACAATACAGTGTGGGGGAAGTCACTCGTAATTCATGCGGCTTGATGATTATTTAACATTTATGATGAATTTAGAATGCAAAAATTTTTAGGCATAAAAATCTAAAGTATTGTTGAGAACATTTAGCTGCAATTCACTGACAGTGAATTCTAGGAATAAATGTAAGACTGCATACTGTGAAATTTATTTAACAATTTAAGCTGCTTAAATGAAAAGTCCTCATTAATGAAATCCTAATTGATTAGGATTCATTTAAATTGGGGGAAAAAGGCATGAAAATCGAAACTAAGACGATTTTGCAATAATAATATAATAATAATAATAATAATAATGGTAATGAATTAATACTGGAATGAACTTTGCTCCATTTTCTTTTAAATAAGCACTATTGTGAAACGGAAATATCCTCACGAATGATATCCTGAAGTGTTTTAGACAATAGATGAATCTAATAAAAAAATGACATTAAAATAAAACCCAACTCGGAAAGGATTTCTGATCTAGTGCGAGTTCTTCTGCGCTCTATAAGAACTTTTACAACGAAGGAGATCTACTAAAAGTTTCCGTGGAGGTCTCGTGTAATCGTAATCGTCCACGTTAACGATTCAAACTCGGATAAACGCAAATAACGTGTAAACTGGAAGTGTGTGAACGAGTGATAACGTACCGCGATGACCATTCCCAGCGTCTCGGTCAAGACTGCGCAAAACACCAGCGTGATACACACACCAACAATACACTTGTGCATCTGTAAGAAAGAAAAGTAGATGAGATCAGAGTGTGTAGACGTGTACACTCGGTCTGTGTGCAGAAAGAGAGTTAGAGGAGGAGAAGAGAGGAGAAGAGAGGAACGCTCACCCTGAGGATCGGCGCTGGGTTCTGCTGAGGTGAAGTGAGACGGTTGTGTTCTGCAGCTCGGCTCTCTGATGCTCCGTACCACTCCTCACCGCTTTATATACACACACCAGCTCCACGTCAGGACAAAACATCTCTCTCTCTCTCTCTCTTTTTCCCCCACTCTCTCTGTTCTCTTTCTCTCTCTATTCTCTTTGTCCTCTAGGAACTAAATTACGAAAGATCGCACTTTATTACTCAGCTTTTTTTTTTTTATACGAGCTGGAATCCTCATTGTGTGGGTTTGGACTCAAAACCGAAGCGGACACACGAAAACTAATCGAAATTTAACGTCATTAAAAATCTGCTTTCTTTAAGTTAATTTTCGAGGATGTTCGAGGATTAACGGAGCATAAAACTACACCCGAGTTTCATTATTTACACTTATGTCAATATTCAGGCTCCAGGTAGCAAGATATTTCATTGAAGATCTTCAGTTAACCTCGTTAACGCAGAAAACCCTGACCTGCGTCTGTTTCGTCTCACCTCCGTAACCGTTTATACTCGGCGTACAGTGACACGTTCTGTACCTCTCATCATCTCTTTAATCTTTTCTAACGTCTTTTTGTGACAATAAATGCTTATGTTAAAGTTTACTGATCCTTAAATATCACAACACTGAGATGTTTTTATTTCTCTGGAGACCTTTATCTCTGTCTTTTTTTTTTTTTTTTAAACATTGCAATTTCATCAATAATAAATTCATCAAACTAAAACTTTTTACACAACTACCTTTAAAACTTTGTGCCATGTCGAGCACAAACTGTGTTATTATAGGTTGCAGTGGCATTGGGGGCAGGAACAGGGTTCTGATTGATTACAGCAGGTTCACTCGGGTCCATAAGTATTTGGACAGTGGCACGATTTTGGTCATGTTGCGTCTGTACAACGCCACAGTCGATTTGAAATGAAGCGATCGACATGTGACTGGAGTGTCGACGTTCAGCTTTAATTCAAGGGGTTTAACGAAATGATTGCATTTTACTTTTCTCACAGGCTCAAAAGTAATTGGACAATTGCCTGATAAGCAGCTTCATGGACAGGTGTGGTCTGTTAACTCGTTATTTGATGACAAATTAAGGAGATAAAAGGTTTGGAGTTCATTCCAAGTGTCGAATTTGCACTCGGTAGCTGTTCATGAGAACTCTCAGTATGCGGTCCAAAGAGGTGTCGATATAAGTGAAGGCGGCTATCGTTAGGCTGAAAAATCAAAACAGGCCTATCAGAGGGATAGAAAAACTTTAGGAGTGGCCAAATCAACAATTTGGTACAGGCTTAAAAAGAAGGAACGTACTGGCGAGCTCAGCAACACCAAAAGGCCTGGAAGACACAACTAAAGTGGATGATCACAAAATCCTACCCTTGTTGAAGAAAAATCCCTTCACAACATCTAGCCAAGTCAAGAACACTCTGGAGGAGGTAGGAGTATCATTGTCAAAGTCTACAATCAAGAGACGCCTTCGAGAATGTAAATACAGAGGGTTTACCACAAGATGCAAACACTCAAGAACAGAATGGCCAGATTAGACTTTGGAGTCTAATCTAAAAAAAAATCCAGACCAGTTCTGATGCAAGATTGACTTGTACCAGAATGATGGCAAGAAAAGAGAATGGAGAAGGAAAGGAAGGGCTCATGTTCCAAAGCATTCCACATCATCCATCAGACATGGTGGAGGAAGTGTTATGGCGTGGGGATGTACGGCTGCCGGGGAACTGGGTCACTGGTGTTTATTGATGATGTGACTGCTGATAGAAGGAGCAGGATGAAGTCTGAAGTGTATAGAGCTTTACTTTCTGCTCAGATTCAGTCAAATGCTGCAAAACTGACAGGACGGAGCTTCACAGTACAGATGGATAACGATCCAAAACTGTGATAGCAACCCAAGAGCTTCTTAAAGAAAATAAATGAAATGTTCTTAAATATCCGATGACCTCAACCCAATTGAGCTGCTTCTCACTTACTGAAGACAAAACTGAAGGCAGAAAGAACCCAAACCAGCAGAAACTGAAGACAGCGGCAGTAAAGACCTGGTACAGCATCTCAAGAGAGGAACCTCAGCATTTGGTGGTCCATGGGATTTGCATCCAAGTATTAAAAATAATCTTAATATTTATGATTGTTAGTTTGTCCAATTACTTTTGATCCTGTGAAAATGCAGGGACTCTGTACAACAATGGCTGTAATTTCTAAACGGTTAACGCAACACTTTAGTTAAAACCATTGAATTAAAGCTGAGAGTCGACACTTCAATCCCATCTTGACTGCTCCATTCCAAATCCACTGGGGTTGTGTACATGAGCAACCTTACCGAAACTGCGTCGCTGTCCAAATACTTATGGACCTGACTGTACGTGTTGCTTTGTTACACATTACAAAAGGTTTAAAGATTTTGATTGATAAAAGATTCAAATATAGTAAATAAGATCACTATATTAAACAAAATATTACATTATTGTTATGCTTTATAATATTATAAAGTATAAATGTAAAGTAAATCTAGCGAATTTTTAAAAAACTAACTCAAAGCTGTCCATATATGTATGTCATGTCATCGCAAGCCGGTGACTCCATTTCCCAGAATACTCCACGACCTACAAACATGGCCGAAGACAACTACACTTCCCATACACTCACTCACCTTCTCCAGGGTTCTAATTAGAGACACCTGTTCCCAATCACACCCAATCCCACCACACTATAAGGGACGCACGGACGCACGCTCGTCTCTGTCCTTACCAAGCCTTGATACTGTGTTTGTTTATCTGGTTGGATTTTTTTTTTTTTATGTCTGTGGTTTCTCCACAAATTTTTATAATAATTATTCTTTAGTTTATATTTGAATATAAATGGATACAAAGGGTGACACTTACTTATTCCTATTAATCCCAAACAATGTAAAGTCTCTGCTGTTTCATTGGTATTTATCGTTAGCTGTGTTTTTATTATTAAAAGCATTTATTATGCTAAAGCACTCCTAAAGGAGCGAATCAAGCTAATTATATTAAATAGTTACTATTACAGACTCCTCCGAGTACAAATGCTTATTTCAGACCAACAGCACTCGGACCCTGACACATGAAAAGTGATCATCAGACGTGTAAATAAAGCGAAGAGTCTGCAGAGGTTTACAGGTTTAATGATTGTTGTCTCAGAGGAGTGTGCTGGGAACGCCACGTGTATATGTGTAAGATATTACAGCGTGCTGAATATCTCTAAAAGCACGGTGACCTCTGTTCGTATTGCATGTAGGGGATTAAAACCAAGAGCGTGAGGAGGAGAAGGATGAGGATGATGATGAAGAAAAGGAGGCGATGTGTTCTGGGCAGGTTATCGTCATGACTTTCACTATCGCTCCGGCCTTGAGAAAATGTCTGGACGTCAGTGTTGGGCACCTGTTTCTCTGAGCGAGAGACACCTTCTGCGATTTCTAAAGTCTGTTCCCTGTGGAGAGGTTCCTCACCGCTCTGAGACGCTGAAGTGAACCTGTAATGGCTGCACGCTCCTGAACCGTCCCGATACATGCTGCGTTAAATTTATTAAAGCAAAAAACACACATTAAAGTTCAACATCTAACAAAAACAGGATCTTAAACTGTATTTATATATATATATATTTTACTGGATCAGGAAATGAAACCGTAAGCCAGAAACTGAAAACAGATCAATCTCTATACACATTTAATAAGACGTCGAATGTGACAGGATAAGATGAAACCGTGCTTATAGGTTTTTATTCCACTTGTGCGGGAAGTAATTAGAGGAATCGTATGGCTTTTCACTTCAGAGCATCGTAGCTAATTTGAACAGAATTAAGAAAGTCTGATTTCAGATGTCACTTCCTGCTCCGTGTTATGAAAACAGTGCAAATTTTTAAATCACATTTTTAATGAAAAAGTGCAAAGGAAACTGATTTATTTGAGCTTGAGCCTGTTCACAGACGCATAAAGGTGTTTTGTATTTTGTTTTTGAATGAATGCTGTACACCTACCAACAATCTGCTCTGTGATCGTGACCTTTATACTCCTTTATATTGCTGCATGACTGCAGATTCCTGTACAGCCTGATGACGGTTCGATGGGCGACGGTGTACCTCTGGGCTTCTCTCCCGTCTGGCTGTTCTGAGAGTTTACTCAGGGTTCTGTTCGGTGGCTCTTGATCCGATCTGAGCAGAAGGAAAGAGTTAACAAGGTCACAAGCGTTAACACGTGGATCACAAGTGGACTCTGAGTTTTAATATTGATGTTAACGCACCTTCGTTGACTTTCCCTAAAGTACATAACACCCAGTTTTCCCAGTTTTCTAGAACAGCAGCTCTGACAGTAGTGCCCTAACCCTAGTGCAGGTTTACATTAATGCACTTGTTCTTAACAATACATTATTGTTTCTATAGTAACGGCTCATTCACAGGGATATGGTGAAGTTTTCTGTAAGGAGAAGTGTGTTTATGTATCATGTATGGAAGGAGTCTCCAGTGTCAGAAGTCAAGCTGGAACTTTAAGTTTTATGGCATCTTCAGGACGGAGGAGTTTACGCTTCTTTGCGGTTTCTCGGTAACACGATGTAACAAACTGCGTGTTTTTTTTTTGTCTTTTTGACTTGAAGAGAGAGAATAAAGTGATTCTGCTGAGCGAACGACTGTTTAAAGCTGCTATAACGTAAGTGACAACAGGAACTAACTTGTTTTGCAGAACATTGACTGTAACTATAATGAGGAAACATATAAACATTAATAATAACAATTATGACATGTATGGAAGGGATTTATCCAAACAGCACAAGCATGTCCAGAATAATCTAAATATCATCATAAATGAGTTTAGATCTTGTGTGTATGTAAGCACAGATAATATCTGTTATCCTAAATATAACTAAGCAAAATAGAGTAGCATTTTTCAGGTATTTTACCTTGATGTAGATTCTGTCATCGTGACAAAGTGTTTTATTGACCTATTTCGTTTAGTGGAACCTTGGGCTACTCTGAAAGCACGCCGTCCTTAACCTTAACGTTGGCTTGACGTCGGACGTTCGATATTCGCGGATATGCGGAGATTAAGGGACCGTCTCTAAAGTTACATAAGACATTGTTAAACACGTTTCTAACTTCAGTAGCAATTGAAGGGAATGACTTATACACACAACCAAATGTAAAGTGTTCATGTAGGTGTCAGCTATAACGTACACCTTTTAGATTTTTTATTTTTATTCAAATAAACTATTAAATCATATATAAAAATTGCCATTTATTTTATTACTGCATGGGCTCATACACAAAATATACCATAATTTAAAACTCAATGGCATTTGAAGGGAATATACACTTTACAGTTGGTTATATGACTGTAAGTCATTCCTTCAAATGCTATTGAAGTTAGAACCGTGTTTAATAATGTCGTATGTAACTTTAGAGACGGTCCCTTAATTTCCGCATATCTGCGAATATCGAACTCTCAAACCAACTTTATAACAGTCTGTCACTAAAAAAACGGGGACATAATTGCCTCGGGTTTTTTTTTAAATAGTGGCAATATATCAAACACATTCATTACACTGTCAAAAATTACATTTAAATATATAATAAAATAAATAAATAAATAACCGAAGATTTAAACACCGGATGTGCGATGACACAAAGCGCGCGCTCTCTTTATTGAACGCGATTGGGTTACAGCAGTCTCAAGTTCCGTTTACACTCTGCTGTGACTCGATTCCAAGAGTCGATTCCTCACAATACTTTTCTTATCGTTTCCCATTATTATTATTATTATTTACAAAACCCGAAACGGAGGATATCGTGTAAAACAAGCCGCTCGACAGACAATAGACAACTCAAATGGAGAATTTAAACTAATTCAATAACAGGCCATAGCGATATCAACCGATTTGGTCGAGTTTCGCTGCTGTGTGGAATCGACTCCAAAGCTTTAGAGCCGACTGTCATTTCCAAATGCCTGAAATCAGAGAATCGACTCCAGCAATCAAGAAACGATTCTGTAAACAAATCAATAATGTCTGAAATGAGAAGAGAAAGACTCTTGATCATTAATATATAATGATATAATGATATAATGATATAAATATATAATGAATAACGTAATGTAGAACATTGAGCTCTAAAATGCCTGAAAGATCATTTTATTTTTCTTTATAGAAAAATAGAGAATCGACTGTTTTTGTCACCAAATAACCGGCCTTTCCTCGTGAAGCCATCACCTGATTGGCTGAAAGCAACGTTCAAGCGTAGGAAAAAATAATTCCGCCCACCGCCGCAGTGATTGGCCCATAAGAGACGCGTGATTGAATGGCGGGAAGTGTGTGAAACGCCCTCCTCATGTTAGTGTTAGAAAATGGTGAAGGAAGTTAGTTTTAATACTTTAACTCACACACTTTGAACATCAAAAATGAAGTTTAAATTGTGATATGGGACAATTTGGGAAGAAGTCAAACAAACAAGCTCTGACTAATCTTCCAAACATTTAAATAATCCTGTGGCCTAACTACTGTAATATGTGTGAACAGTTTACTCAGAACAGTCCAATCAGTTTGTCTTGTGGGCGGAGCTTCTGAAGCTATCTCTAGCTAGTTGTTCTTTATTTTTTGTTCTTATTTTTAATCGCTAACATGATGTCTCCGCTAGTCTGTGAATATGAGGTTATGATGTCATCGTAATGTCCACAAACCGACAGCATAAAGCAATTAGCATCCAGACTGGGGGCTGTGTTATTTTCAGAGTAGCTTCTGGAAGCAGGATAATTTAGGAACGCTGAACAGAGATGATCTGCATCCAGAGCACTGACAACCACAAAGGAACGTCTGTGACTCACCTGAGCCATTACAACATGACTCACACATTTCTCACACATTTCATCCTTACGTCTTTACTGTGAGACAGAACTGCCCAGCTGTCATCATCTTCAGTTCTGTTGCCTCCGAGATGTCCTTTTTCTTTAGCAGTGACCCACATTTCAGATAAAATTGCTGTTTTGCTTCTAATTACCCCTTTTATCATCCCCTATACAATTCTAAATCCTGTCAGTCTCAGTGAAACAGGCGTGGCCTCTGTGCCTGTCAGTCTCAGTAAAGGGGGTGTGGCCTGTGTTTCTGTCAGTCTCAGTGAAGAAGGCGTGGCCTTTGTTCCTGTCAGTCTCAGTGAAGGAGGTGTGGCCTCTGTACTTGTCAGTCTCAGTGAAGGAGGCGTGGCCTGTGTGCCTGTCAGTCTCAGTGAAACAGGCATGGCCTCTGTGCCTGTCAGTCTCAGTGAAGGAGGCATGGCCTGTGTGCCTGTCAGTCTCAGGGAAGGAGGCGTGGCCTGTGTTTCTGTCAGTCTCAGTGAAGGAGGTGTGGCGTTTGTTCCTGTCAGTCTCAGTGAAGGAGGTGTGGCCTCTGTACTTGTCAGTCTCAGTGAAGGAGGTGTGGCCTGTGTGCCTGTCAGTCTCAGTGAAGGAGGCGTGGCCTGTGTTCCTGTCATCAGATGTCTGATATATGAGATTTTTGAGAAGTTATTTTGGGCAAAATGATCTCATCAAATATTTGTATGTAAACAGAAAATTCTGAATCACCTCTAAACCTGTGAATCTCTCAGCACTTCCCCGGAAGAGACGCCGTGTTTTCTCCTGTACGCCGTGAGCTCAAGGACGATTGCGTCATCTCAGTAGTTTTGCTTTCAGATATCACTAATGTTCATGACATTTTACAACAAAGAGAATATACCGGGTGATTTTTACACTATGACTGTACAAGGTTATTTTAGTTCCAGCATCTTCTTACAGATAACCCCTCTGTCTCATAAACACTATAGCTGTTTTTTCCCTGTTTTTTCTCCTTATGTTCTTTTATCTAGCTTTAAATTGTAAAGTATGTACAGTAAACCTTTGCTCTTACACAGGTGAACAAACAGATAAAGACCATAGGTCTTGATTGGTCAGAAGGTGGTGATTAATTCTCCATAACAGCGGCTCTGACAGTAGCGCAGGTTTATATTAACGCGCTCGTTCTAATACGTCATGGTTTCTATAGTAACGGCTCGTTCACAGGGATGTGTACAGCGCACGCTCCACTGATAATGAACAGATTTTAAAAACGTGTGTAATGTTTGACTTGGTGAAGTTTTCTTGGTGTAAGGAGATGTTTATGTAACATGTATGGAAGGAGTCTCCAGTGTCAGCGCTGTGTAACACTCAGAGGTAAAACTGTAACTTTAAGTTTTCAACATCTTCAGGACAGAGTTTACACTTCTCTACTGTTTCACACCAACACACACACTGTGATTTATCTTTTATTAACGTGAAGAGAGAGAATAGAGAGAGAGAATATAAAGAGATAATAGAGAGAGAGAGAATAGAGAGAGAGAATAGAGACAGAGAATAAAGAGAGAGAATAGAGAGAGAGAATAGATAAAGAGAATAAAGAGAGAGAATAGAGAGAGAGAATAAAGAGAGAGAATAGTGAGAGAGAATAGTGAGAGAGAATAAAGAGAGAGAATAGAGAGAGAGAATAAAGAGAGAGAATAGTGAGAGAGAATAGTGAGAGAGAATAAAGAGAGAGAATAGATAAAGAGAATAAAGAGAGAGAATAAAGAGAGAATAGAGAGAGAGAATAGTGAGAGAGAATAAAGAGAGAGAATAGAGAGAGAGAATAAAGAGAGAGAATAGTGAGAGAGAATAGTGAGAGAGAATAAAGAGAGAGAATAGATAAAGAGAATAAAGAGAGAATAAAGAGAGAGAATAGTGAGAGAGAATAAAGAGAGAGAATAGAGAGAGAGAATAAAGAGAGAGAATAGTGAGAGAGAATAGTGAGAGAGAATAAAGAGAGAGAATAGATAAAGAGAATAAAGAGAGAATAAAGAGAGAATAGAGAGAGAGAATAAAGAGAGAGAATAGATAAAGAGAATAAAGAGAGAGAATAAAGAGAGAATAGAGAGAGAGAATAAAGAGAGATAATAGAGAGAATAGAGAAGGAGAATAAAGAGAGAGAATAAAGAGAGAAAATAAAGAGAGATAATAAAGAGAGAGAACAGAGAAGGAGAATAAAGAGAGAGAATAAAGAGAGAGAATAAAGAGAGAGAATAGAGAGAGAGAATAAAGAGAGAGAATAAAGAGAGAGAATAGAGAGAGAGAATAAAGAGAGAGAATAGATAAAGAGAATAAAGAGAGAGAATAAAGAGAGAGAATATAAAGAGAGAATAGAGAGAGAGAATAAAGAGAGATAATAAAGAGAGAGAATAGAGAAGGAGAATAAAGAGAGAGAATAAAGAGAGAGAATAAAGAGAGAGAATAGAGAGAGAGAATAAAGAGAGAGAATAGATAAAGAGAATAAAGAGAGAGAATATAAAGAGAGAATAGAGAGAGAGAATAAAGAGAGATAATAAAGAGAGAGAATAGAGAAGGAGAATAAAGAGAGAGAATAAAGAGAGAGAATAAAGAGAGAGAATAAAGAGAGAGAATAGATAAAGAGAATAAAGAGAGAGAATAAAGAGAGAGAATATAAAGAGAGAATAGAGAGAGAGAATAAAGAGAGATAATAAAGAGAGAGAATAGAGAAGGAGAATAAAGAGAGAGAATAAAGAGAGAGAATAAAGAGAGGGATGGTGAGGGAACAACTGTTTATAGCAGCTATAATGAAAGTGAGAACAGGAACTGACTTGTTTCACAGAACATAAAATGTAACTATAAATAGATAAAAATTCTTCACTTAAATTTGTCGAGTTTCTGAGATAGGTTATAAGATTTTTTTACATTCTACTCCATATTTTTCTCGGAGATTAGCCGTAAACATGACCTCCCGCTCAGAATATCCAACAGTATCTTCATTACCTCCTCTTTATACATCAAAACTGGGCAGATTTTTTTTTTATCCTTCCTTCCACTCGTTAAGGTCTTTAATAAAAAAGACTATTTATTTAAACATATTCATGTTTTTATTATTAAACATTTATTATTATTATTATTATTATTATTAAACACTATGCTTAATTAATATTCATTGTATTGACGTGGCTCTGATGTGGTTCTTCCCCACTGAATCTGCTGCAGAACCATAAGCGAGTGTGACGTGTGATACAATCTGTAGTGCATATTATATTAGCTGTAATAACAGGACAGCCACAAATCCACTACTTTAATGCTAATCAGATCTTGTGAGGCTCCCGAGAGAAGACACACACGGCTAAAAATGTGGTTTTGTGGCTTTATGGCATTCTGTCCAGCTGTGTTCCTGTAATCCCTTCCCTTTGAGGTGGAACGTACGTGTACCCATGCTGCTTTTCACGCTTGACAATGAGTCCGGCACATCCAGCAGCCCTGCGCCTCTTTTCTTAAGCCTCATCTTTCCTTATAACAGGCCTAATCATTTATATTTTGTGAATGTGGCCCATTTCCTTTGATGGTGTCATTGGTGGAGATTGCTCTAAAAGCAGGAAAAGTCAGCAGGCCTTTTTTCCCTCTCCGCTCTCTAGCCACTGGAAGTGTGAGAGAAGGTGACAGTGTGAGCTAGCGTGGCCTCGATGGGCTTTTTCCCCACTGTCATCTGTCATGATGCTGCTTTCCTGCAAGATCTCATACAGATCTAATTCCACATCGGGTCCTGTGCTCTAAAACGTCAGCAGTAACATCTACGGGCTTCAAAACCTCCTGTCCGCAAAAATACAGATCTCTCTCTTACACTGCAAAAGTGCATTAGAGTTCACAAACAAAGTGAAGATTTCAACAATGACACTACTGTCACACCAAGCCCAGTGTAAATTCACTACACAGTACTGAACCCATGCTAGTGTTTAGTTAGCTAGCAATATGAAGGGCTCAATTAAAACTTCACAGAGAAAATTCGATTCTAGCTAAAATACCAGGCCAGCTTGAAGTAATCTAATGAGTAACAGTTTATTTAACCGTAAACCTAACCAGCGTAGCTACTATTTTAACACTATATAGCTGGGACGTGATCAGCACAAAAATCCAGATTCCCTGTGCTTAAAATGAAAAATAAATTCACGTCGTGTTCATCGCATTTGATCTAGATACCTCAGCACTGACACTGGAGACTCCTTCCGTAAAGTTTGTGTGCGGGATAATTAAAACTATACACTGGCAAAATGATCGATATCAAGCACTTATCGCCTTTGAGAATGGTTTCAGGTTTTCTCTTTTATTAGCTGTTTTTATTCATTTGTATTTTTTAAGTTCAGTTTGCGGGTAATAAATGGATAAAGATAACTAAATGAGGAGCGATGAGAAATCCATCTGCTCGTGTTCGGCACGGTCAGGGTACGTGTAAGTTTCGAGAAGCAGAGCCGCGGTGATGAAACCTGAACGAACTCTAAACACGGCTTTAACGAGCGCTGAATCATGTTGTTCTGGACACTAATTCTAAAGAAACACCAGCAGCGTGTTCTCTGCCTACTGTCAGTGCCTCCATAACAATCATTAGAAATAAGGTTTAGGCTTCTCATTATGGGTCAAATTAAGTTTCACGCATTATCGACCCTGACAAATCTGCAAGAAACATTTCTCTGCTCTCAATATCACTCAGTGTTAACGGAATAAAAATAAACAAAACAAAACACACAAAAAAAGGCGGCAGATGAGATATGCTGACGAGGTTAAAGGTTTAGTGTAAAGGCAACGTTTCCCAAACAAAAAGTTCTCCTGGGCTAAATATCATCCTGTTAAATGAACGCACACATTTTATTCATTAAACTGATTCTAATGCACATCTGCAACGTGGCGAAGTAACGAGAGAGGAGAACCGGACCCGGTAGAGCTTCTCTGGTCGTAATTCCAAGGTGTTTGTATTGTTCAGAAACCCTGACTAATTTAAAGCAGCAGTGTGTAAAGTTTAGCGGTTTTCTCTGTTTTCTCAGATTAGCCGAGAGAGCTAACTGTACTAGCTACAGTACGTACACACACAAACCAACGATACCGAGCTTTATTTTTCTTCATAACGTCTCTGTACACGTTTAAGGAAAGCTCGTATACGACCGGAGAAGGTGAAACCACGCTTGGAAGTCTTTCTTCCGTTTACCGAAGGCAGGAACTAAACTGCAGGCTGGAAGTGAAGCTGTGAGAAGCTAAGAAACGTCGGACCACACGCTCCTCGGGATTTGAGACGATCGTTACGGCGTCGCAGTTCGTTTGCATGAAAATAAAAGTGCGTACATGTTGATTTAAACGTCGCCTGTTGCTGAAATCACGTCTCACACGTGTGCGTAGAAATAAATAAAAAAAACGATCGGTCGCTCGTGTCTCTCTAAACTACTCCATAAACTCCACGAACACTCCTCACTCGTGATGAATAAATAAACATCAGCCTTCCCCTTCCTGCAGGGTCGGGGTTCTGCCCGGCGAATACGTACGTGTGTTTCGGAAGGTTGTTTTTAAAAAAAATTATTATTATTATTATTATTTGTTGAAAATGCTTACATCATGACTAAATGAATGATATCTGTATACCCAGAGGATTACGTATTAGTCCACGGCGATCATGAAGTAGCTCAAAAGGCCCGATAAAACCTCTCCGTATGCTCCGAGCTCAGGGAAAATAACGAGCCGGACTAATTTCCCCTGAAGATCTGAGCTGTTGTGTAAGCCTGGGTTCAGCTTTAATTATCCCGCTCACACTCGGTAAGAACCAGGGGAGAACATAACGCAGGTAATACCTTTCAAGATGTGCAAATTACACCTGATCGGTCGCTTCTTCACTACATCACAATAGTGCTCGATATTAGCAATTTGAAGACGTTATAATGTGACACTGCAATTATGGGTTATTTAGAGAGATAAGGGATAATAGTCCTGTCCCTCTGCGCTGACACACTTTACTCACCTCGACGTCGACTGAGGAAAAAATGATTCGTTTCTGTATAATCTTCTCAGCAAGACTGAAAGCGACATCTTCTCCATCACACACACACACACACACACTGCTCTCTCTGTTTCCTTGCTACTCATTGCTTATATATATATATTTTTATGGCAGACAGAATAATGCACTTATTTGGCGTTTCATTTATTGAAGAACATAACACCATGTAAGCTTCATCCTTTACTTGTCATCTGCAACAATAAAAAAATATAGTTTAACTGATTTCCGTGGCAATGTGTACAGTATAGTAGCTACCACTGATACATATCGATATGGAAAACATCATAAACCGATCCCGAACATCACGATTATCACGGCGAGTTCATACTCGCCCTCTTACAGAGCCACAGAGCTGATGTGAACCGTCCTTCACGGTTAAATTAGCAGCAAAGCTGTAACTGCCTCGACGTGACGTTATACAGAACACAACACCGGCGGATATAAACACGAATCACATTCCGCAGGCGTCGTACACCTCTGTCAACATGCAAAATCATCTTTTTATTTTAGATTTAAAGCAAAAATTAAATAAATAAAAAAGATTTGAAGAAATTAAGGAGTAAACTGTGGATGTAGTACAGTACATAAACAGCTTGATAAGCACTGCACATGTACAGCCTCACTGGCTGGAGAGATTGGTTCGTTTGAAACTCTGAAAGTACAAGTTCAGTGTAGATTCAGTTTTAATTGTAGAGAAGCAGCACACGAATGCGAGGAAGTCTGGATGTGATCTCAGTGCACTGGAGACAGTGTAAATGCTGACTTTCATGAAGTCCATGGCAAAAGTAAGTAAATAAATAAAGTTATCAGGAAGAACACTGTCAAACTCAGGGTAGGAGCTATGTCTAGGAACTTCAATTACGGCTCCGACAAAATTGAGCACTGAAGATTACTTTAATATGTTCGGTACAAATGAGAGAAGAACCTGTGCCAAAACACGTAGTGCTGCTGATGCTGTTCGCAGCGTTTCTAACAGCTTTTATTAGCTGCCCTTTTACAGACATCACACTCATCAGGTGTTCAGTGTTACGTCTCTTACCATGCAGGAGAGACCATCAGGTCTGTATTTGGGTTCTCGCAGAACGGCTTCCTGAGCCACTGTTTCAATGGCGACTTTGGTCCCGTTGTCAGAAGGGAGGAAACGCGTGCCTGTTAATGAGAACAGGTCGAGCAAGTCGTTCAGCACAAAAGCTCAGAGAACAAAGAGAACCTGCTTTCAGTTAACATGTAAATCACAGTGTGTGTAAAACACACACACATCATTTGACTCCGCTCACTGAGACGAGTCGACTCTTTCGGCTCCCAAACAGCTCTCAATGCTGAACAAGAACAATAGAAACCATCACAGAAATTCTAATGGTTTCCACTACAAATACAGTGCTGTGAAAACGTGTTTCCTGATTTCATCTGTTTTTGTGAATATCTATTTGAACCGACTTCATGCTGATGAAAGAGTTCTATGTAAGTGTAGATGTGATGGAACAGGGTTTGCAGTAATCAGGCCTGGTCGTGTCTCGTCCAGCTGAACCCCATTATCAATGCACTTTCATAGATCTGGGGAATTAGTAACTATGGGGGCAAATACATTTTCACACAGGCCAAGTGGGCATTGGATAACTTTTTCGCTTCAATAAATAACATTATCATTTAAAAACTGTATTTTGCATTTACTCGGGTTGCCTTTGTTTCATCTTAGATTTTGTTTTCATTTCTGAAATTATTTAGTATGAGAGATACACAAAAACAGAAGAAATTAGAAAGGGGTACAAATACTTTTTCACAGCACTGTACCATTACAAACCATCAGCTGTTATCTATTAAAACCATTACCAAATGGTTTCCATTGCATAGTAGGACGTATTAAGGACGTAGGTCCTTTATGGTATCCACTAATAGAAACCACCAATAGAAAGCAACAGATTACCAGTAGAGACCCACAGGGACCATTACAGTTTCCATTAAAACCAATACACTTCCCATTATAACCATTCTCTGATGGTTTCTAGTGTTTCTTTGTTTTTGCGACATTTTGGAACAGGAGTGTGTTTGTTCTCATAACATCAAAGTCACAAAGCGGATTAAATATACATGTACAGTTCCCTGCTCTAGCGCTGCCTTTCTGTCCACTTCCATATGCAGAGCGCCCCCATGTGGCCAACGATGAAACTACACACGCTGCAGCAGAGAGAAAACTCAAACACTAATACACAGAGCTGTCAGGATCCCAGAGTAGAAACGAAATAAAATGCAAATGAGCGCCTGTATTTTGAGCCAGTTTGTGTTTATACTCACATTAACACTGAACTGAAGTGACTAAACCACACTACAAGGTTTATACAATCATAACACATGTTTAAAATGTATGAGACCTCATGTACGAGATGGAACAATTTTACAGCTCATTAATGTCCTGGATCATCCTTCAGTCAGGATTAACCCAGAATCAAACACTTTCACTGGGGGGGTTCTCACGAATTCTCACCTCTCATTGGTTATCGGTCTTTCACGCAGGATGCCAAGATTTGACGCTTTCACATGATACGATCCGAGTTTCCTAAACACTGAACACTGAACTCACTGGAGATCATGACGGGACTGGACTGTGGGTATGGGAATGGGATTAAGATTGGATTTAAGATGAGCTGGAAGATAATTGTATTAAATAATCCTAAAATCTGGACAGCTTTTCAATGATCTGAACTCAGCAGAGGTGAATGAGGCTTAGACGTGGCCCTGTAGTGTGGGCCAAACATAATGAGTGTCTTACAGATGTACCGAGGTTGCTAACAAGAACCTTCAAGGAGACGGAGAGAGAGAAAAAAACTGAATTTTACCACAAAAAAAACAAACAAACAAACAAAAACCCCAGAATGTATACGGGCAGACAGGAAGGCTCTGCGCTGACGACATAAAGAATAAAACACACTGTATGTTGGCTATAGCTGAAATGTTTCTGTAGAAATGATTTATTATAGATAAAAGTAAGTACATAATGTAATATTACATATAATATTAATAAATGAAACATGTCTGCCTAAAAATACTAATACACAAAATACTTAAGGCATACATAAAAAACCTGATGATGACGTATACAGTACACACACAAAGCAAACGTGAAACCTGCACTTTCATTACTGAACAACCGGTTTACCAACAATGAAAAGCAAAATCCTCGTCCTTCTGTTTTCTATCGGCTCACGGCTGAGGTTCTCGAGTTCACGGGTCAAAGGTCACATAGATAAAGTGAAAAGTGAAAGTAACTACGAACGTGTGACGTCCACGTTCCCCTTCAGTGTTTAGAGTGTTTGAACCGAACCCCGGTGTGCGCTTTCCTTCAGCACAGTTCTTCATGCAGGTGAAAACACACTCCAGCGATCACACTCGGGTCCGAGAGAGGTGGTCTAACGAGAAAGTGATCCGACTCGGAGTCGACTCACTTACAGAAGTGAGTGAAACATGTGGTGTGTTTCGGGTTGGGCTGCCGGTCTGGTTAAACTGAGCCAAAACACTGCAGAAGTGCTGTGTGTGATTAGAAGAAAAGAAAGAAAGAAAGAAAGAAAGAAAGAGAGAAAGAGAGAAAGCACTGATTTGTGTAAAACGTGTCCTCACTTTTGGGTAAAGGCTGTTTAGATTTTTCTGACCAAAAAAAGGACAATTTTTTTCTGTTTTTTTTTTTTTTCTGTTTTAAGCCCCACCCCCTCTGCCAACTTTTTATTTTTTGCTCTTTATTTTATTTAATTACACACAGTAGTGTATGAATGGGTGTGTGAGTGTGTATGTGATTGTGCCCTGTGATGGACTGGCACCCTGTCCAGGGTGTACCCCGCCTTGTGCCCGATGCTCCCTGGGATAGACTCCAGGTTCCCCGTGACCCTGAAGAGGAGTAGGCAGTAGAAGATGGATGGATGGATGATGAAACCAAACTGAATCAAATAGCAAATGAATCAAAAGAATCAATTTCACTCTGATTCAGAGTTATTCGGAGTGATAGCACTCTTAAAGTCCAGTGTGACGGTTCAGGGTCCGGGTTCAGGATTAAGGGACGAGTTTCTGGGTGGAGTTCAGGTTCAGGTTCGGTTCTCCATCCAGGTGTTTGGTTCAGAGTTCGGTGTTTGGGTGAGAACTTGTAGTTCTGTGTTCGTGTTCAGTCTCTCGCTGCTCTTCCAGACCAGAGCGATCAGCACTGCACTGAACACCGTCAGCAGTAGGTGCGTACGGCTCCGCATGCTGGTCATGATGCAGCGTGTTACCGTGGAAACACACACCAGCAGCAGTGTGACGAAGGCCAAGAGCACACTAATGATTTTAACGAGGAGCTCACGGCCAAACACCCCTTCAGTCTCCACCTGCACCACCTGCACCTGGTGCTCCAACTTACACAGCCGAGAGTTACACGACTCCAGCACCTCCTGAAACACGCACGCACGCACGCACACACACACACACACACACACACACACACACACAGATTTAAATTTCCAAATGTTCAGAATCCAAATAATTAAATGTTATGCAGATTTACAGTTTGTTAAGCAATATTATCTATTAGGTAACAGATTAATCCTGATCAAATTATTAACCTTCGTATTTAAATAATGTATTTCAGTCAGTCTTCGTGGGATTTATGTGAGAATTTAAAATTTCAATGTCTTTGTTTCCTAATCAGTTTAATCTTAAAATTAATTCTACTAATTCAGTAAATAATTTCTTTTTAAAAATCGCAGACATATAAAACATGTCACTTTTTTTGGGGGGGGGGGGGTGTTGGTCAAACTTTTTTTGGTAAAATAAACAATTATAATAATCAAAGGCAGATAAAAAATGTTGAGTACACGTGATGTGAATTCATATTCCCGCTGGATTGTAAAATGTTTGTGCAGGACATTACCGCCCCCTGGTGGAGAAGTAGGAAAAATACACTGAGACAAAAACAGGTTTTAGATCAAATATCGGTATAAAATTAAATTCAGTGATGTCGTGCCTGAGACTCTAAAACTGTAAACCTACAGAGTAATGACACAGCCTTATGGAGCTGACGAGTTCAACCACAGTATCAGAGTCAGTGTTCTGTGGCTTTCATTGTACAGATTACACACCAGCACGGTGACAGTTAAAATGTCCTAACAGGAAGTGCCCCTTTTTTACACTTCCTGTCCAAGCACGAGGTTACCTGCAGGTCTCTGGCTCTCTCGTTAGCCTGATAAGCCACTTTCTCCTCGATGCTGGCTAACTCCTGCTTCAGATTCGCCATCTCATGCATATGTAGTTCAACCAGGTCGTTGAGCTGCTCCTCCAGACGTTCCACCCTGTGACCGAGCGAGCGAGAGAGAGAGAGAGAGAGAGAGAGAGAGTGAAAATCACTGCTGGGATTCCATGCTGAACATTAAAATCTTGAAGATGAATAAGCTGACCTCTCTCTCTCGTCCTCGAGCCTCTGCATGAGGAAACTGTCTTCACTCATGTTCAGTTTCAGAACATCCATGGCTTCAGTGAGTCGGATTTGGGACTGACGGATCTCCTGAAGTTCCTCTAGCACCATGTTGACGATGTTTTGGTCATGTTTGTGGATGTCAGAATTTCCATTACTGTCCGCCGAAGCCGAGGTTCCCGTGGAGCACTCGTCGTCGTCGCTGTGGAACTTTGACTGGCCGACTATGGTGGCGCTCCCGCCCAGCGCCCGGCCTCCACCTTCGTCTAGCGAGGTCTTGAGCTGTGTGATGTTGTCTGCGCTGCCGAATTTGTTGCGGATGAGATTAGCGAATTCTCTGGGCTTGTTGAAGAAGGACGGCGGTGTGAGAAACACTGCAGGAGCGATGGGTTTTAATTTGTCCCGGCAGTTAAGGCGCCCGCTTCCGCTCGCTTCCTTCGGACTGTCCTTGGAAACGTCCTTAGTCTGATCTTTAGCCGGGTCTTTAGGGCTGCTGTTCTTGGAGGAGCCGTTGTTGTTGTTGTTGTTCTCGCTCTCCTTGATGCGTCTGTAGTACTGCTCCAGCTTCTTCTGTAACTGGTTAATGTTCTGCACCGTTTTCTGGTTCTTCTTCTCAAACACCTGCCGGATTCTCGCCACCTGCTGCTTATCGGCCATGTTGACCAGCTTGAGGAACTCGGCCACGTTATCGTCCTGCTCCATGCGCTCCACCCTCAGCTGCTCCTTCGCCTTTAGGATCTTCTGCTGCAGGTTGCTCGAGGAGTAAAGGTTCGAGTCGGAGGCTCTACGTGGCATGATCGGGACGGGGATACTGAGGACATAATCCTCGTTATCCATCTGAAAACGCGCACACACACACACACACACACACACACACACAGACCCAGACAGGGAGCTCAGGAAAGGAAACCAACACCAGAAAAATGAACTGCAACTGCTGCAGAATTGATCAAACTGCTGACACACGACTTCTCCGAAAACTGTTCACATCCAGAAAAAAAAAACCAGTTGAATTTGGGGAAACCGCTTGAAGCGTTCGTCGTGTCGAACTATTTCACTTGCTTTTGTTTGATTTGTTCATCGTTACAGCTGAAAGCTCTGCACGTTCTCACAATAAACCTGGTTTGTAATGATTTGTAATGGGGGTGGGGGGGGGGTCCATTCTGATTGCAACTTTATTCCTTTATTACTGTAACATTCTGTGATGACTCCATCTGTGTCTGTCCATCTACCCGTCTGTCTGCCTGTCCATCCGCCTGTCTGTCTGACTGTCTATCTGTCTGTTCATCTGCCTGTCTGTCTGGCTGTCCACCTGCCTGTACATCTGTCTCCCTCTCTGTCCATCAGTCTGTCTGTTCGCTTGTGTCCATCTGCTTGTCTGTCTCCCCTTCTGTCCTTCCAGCTGTCTGTCTGTCTGTCCACTAGAACAATGCAAATGTCCCTCAGAGAATCAGAAACGTAACATCTGTTTATCCGTCCACGTCCAGCTGTTTCTTTCTAAATACCTGTCTGTCTTTCTAACTTTATTACCGACTCTGGCTATATATAGCACCTGGAGTCAATCTTTCAACACACACACACACACACACACACACACACACACGAGATGAGACATCGTGTCTTCTTAGTTTCTGGTTCGTTTCTCAGCACTAAGTCACGGTTTCTTCTCATTCTGGGGAGAATTAGGAAGTTGTGTGAGCTGAAGTAAAGATTAGAGGAGAACGCCTCGTCCCTCTTTCCTTCCTCTTTCTTCTCGTCTTTCTGTGTTAATAAACTCAACGGTAAACACAGAGACCTTTCGCTCTCAGGGCCGTTCAACATCTGACCTCTGAACTGTAACAGATTTATTTAAAATCATGTCGTTTAAAGTCAACAGCAGAAATGATTTCTGATAAGAGGATTAAGGAACGCTGGTGTTTGGAACACAGCCGAAATGAGCGTGAACACAGAGAGAGAGAGAGAGAGAGAGAGAGAGAGAGAGAGAGAGAGAGAGTGTGAGATAACACCATTTAATTATAGATTACAGTTAAAAACAGCACAGAAACATTCTCACTTCCTTTTTAACATTCATACAGAGAGAAAACGTCCCATCGTGGTCACTCAGCACACTCAGTACTGTACGCACAGCACGTCTGCTCTGATTGGCTGAGAGCAGTACAGTGTGTTCTGATTGGTTGTGAGTTAGTCAGTAATTCCATTAGAGAGTCGGTTACTCAGTAAGTCAGTCATTCAGTACTTCAGTCTCTCCACCAGTCAGTCAGTCAGTCAGGGAGTCTTTCAGGCAGTCAGTCCATCAGTCACTCGGCTAGTCATTTAGTCATTCGGTCAGTCGGTCATTTGGTCAGCGAGTCAGTCACTCAGGGAATCACTGAGTCACTCGTCCATACTTTTAGTCATTCTGTCGATTAGTCACATGGTCAGTCATTCGGTTCCTCACTCAGTCAGGCAGTCAGTCATTTGGACACCAAGTCAGTCACTCAGCCAGTCATGTAGTCGCTCTGTCAGTTGTTCCATTAGTCCATCAGTCACAAAGTCAGTTATTCTGTCAGGCTTCAGTGCTTCCAGAAATAATAAATCTCAAATGTATTAAATCTTAAACTGCACACACACACACACCAAAATCAGCATCACCATCCGTCAGTCACTCTGTCAGTCATTCAGCCCACCAATCAGTCTGTAACTCCGTCAGTCAGTGTCTCCACCTGTCTCTCTACTAATTACTCCTCAGTCTCTCCATTACTCAGTCATTCAGTCCGTCAGTCCAGCTGTCACTCGGCCCGTCAGTCAGGCTCTACTACTTCCGGAAATAATGAGTCAAATGTAACAGTGCACACTCTCACACACTCTCTCACACACTCTCTCACACACTCTCTCACACACTCTCTCACACTCTCACACACACACTCTCTCACACTCTCTCTCACACACACTCTCTCTCACACTCTCTCTCACACACTCACACACACTCTCTCACACACTCTCTCACACACTCTCTCTCACACACTCTCTCTCACACACACACTCACACACACACTCTCTCACACACACTCTCTCACACACTCTCACACACACACTCTCTCACACACTCTCTCACACACACTCTCACACACACTCTCTCACACTCTCTCACACACACTCTCACACGCTCTCACACACTCTCTCACACACACTCTCACACTCACACTCTCTCTCACACTCTCTCTCACACTCTCACACACTCTCCAAGTCAACGTCACCGTTAGACTGAATTCCATTCCTGTTTATAAACACACACTCCTCCATTTCCTACTTGTCCGTCTTCATCACTGAAGATCATTAAATGAGTGTTTAATTCAGTATGGATCAGCTCATCGGTACAGTAGGTTTTGGAAACAGAATTTACCCAGAAGGCAATGCACACCTCTGAGTGGTGTGAAGAAACCCACAAGGGTGCAGTGGTATGCAAGACAAGCCCAAACAAGCTCACACACACACACACACACACACACACACACACACGCACACGGACCCCACTACCAGGTGTACTTACACTTCTGTAGTTCAGTGTGTGTCCAGTTTGAACCTGCACAGGTAAACAGGTGTGTGTAAACACATACAGTGATTCAGATTATTTGATTTGAGCCAGCCGGGTAAACACAGCTCACAACACCTGCATGAAAACCCGAACACTCTGCTAATGTTTAGATTACTCTGCCCTGAGGGGAAAATACCAACAGCAGAGAACAGGAACCAGACTGTACAGGTCTGAAACTCTTACTGACGGGAGATTAAATGCATGTTATTCTCATTACTGAATACAAACCATCTGCTGAGCTGCACTAAGTATTGGCACCCCTCTATTCTATACAGTACATCAATAGAAAGGACGCACCATAGAAGCCTCAGTGTCACTGTTGAGCTGCGAAGCATCAGTCACTCCATCAGTCACTCCGTCAGTCACTCCGTCAGTCACTCCATCCCTCCATCATTCACCCCATCATTCACTCCGTCAGTCACTCCGTCAGTCACTCCGTCAGTCACTCCATCCCTCCAACAGTCACTCCGTCAGTCACTCCGTCAGTCACTCCATCCCTCCATCATTCACTCAATCATTCACTCCGTCAGTCACTCCGTCAGTCACTCCGTCCCTCCATCACTCACTCCATCATTCACTCCGTCAGTCACTCCGTCAGTCACTCCGTCCCTCCATCATTCACTCCGTCAGTCACTCCATCCCTCCATCATTCACTCAATCATTCACTCCGTCAGTCACTCCGTCAGTCACTCCGTCCCTCCATCACTCACTCCGTCAGTCACTCCGTCAGTCACTCCGTCCCTCCATCACTCACTCCATCATTCACTCCGTCAGTCACTCCGTCAGTCACTCCGTCCCTCCGTCATTCACTCCGTCAGTCACTCCGTCCCTCCATCATTCACTCCATCATTCACTCCGTCAGTCACTCCGTCAGTCACTCCGTCCCTCCGTCATTCACTCCGTCAGTCACTCCGTCCCTCCATCATTCACTCCGTCAGTCACTCCATCAGTCTCTCCATCAGTCACTCCGTCCCTCCATCATTCACTCCGTCAGTCACTCCGTCAGTCACTCCGTCAGTCACTCCATCCCTCCATCATTCACTCCATCATTCACTCCATCAGTCACTCCATCCCTCCAACAGTCACTCCGTCAGTCACTCCGTCAGTCACTCCATCCCTCCATCATTCACTCAATCATTCACTCCGTCAGTCACTCCGTCAGTCACTCCATCCCTCCATCATTCACTCCATCATTCACTCCGTCAGTCACTCCGTCAGTCACTCTGTCCCTCCATCATTCACTCTGTCAGTCACTCCGTCCCTCCATCATTCACTCCATCATTCACTCCGTCAGTCACTCCGTCAGTCACTCCGTCCCTCCATCATTCACTCCGTCAGTCACTCCGTCCCTCCATCATTCACTCCGTCAGTCACTCCATCAGTCTCTCCATCAGTCACTCCGTCCCTCCATCATTCACTCCGTCAGTCACTCCGTCAGTCACTCCGTCAGTCACTCCATCCCTCCATCATTCACTCCATCATTCACTCCATCAGTCACTCCATCCCTCCAACAGTCACTCCGTCAGTCACTCCGTCAGTCACTCCATCCCTCCATCATTCACTCAATCATTCACTCCGTCAGTCACTCCGTCAGTCACTCCGTCCCTCCATCACTCACTCCATCATTCACTCCGTCAGTCACTCCGTCATTCACTCCGTCAGTCACTCCGTCCCTCCATCATTCACTCCGTCAGTCACTCCATCAGTCTCTCCATCAGTCACTCCGTCCCTCCATCATTCACTCCGTCAGTCACTCCGTCAGTCACTCCGTCAGTCACTCCATCCCTCCATCATTCACTCCATCATTCACTCCATCAGTCACTCCATCCCTCCAACAGTCACTCCGTCAGTCACTCCGTCAGTCACTCCATCCCTCCATCATTCACTCAATCATTCACTCCGTCAGTCACTCCGTCAGTCACTCCGTCCCTCCATCATTCACTCCATCATTCACTCCGTCAGTCACTCCGTCAGTCACTCTGTCCCTCCATCATTCACTCTGTCAGTCACTCCGTCCCTCCATCATTCACTCCATCATTCACTCCGTCAGTCACTCCGTCAGTCACTCCGTCCCTCCATCATTCACTCCGTCAGTCACTCCGTCCCTCCATCATTCACTCCGTCAGTCACTCCATCAGTCTCTCCATCAGTCACTCCGTCCCTCCATCATTCACTCCGTCAGTCACTCCGTCAGTCACTCCGTCAGTCACTCCATCCCTCCATCATTCACTCCATCATTCACTCCATCAGTCACTCCATCCCTCCAACAGTCACTCCGTCAGTCACTCCGTCAGTCACTCCATCCCTCCATCATTCACTCAATCATTCACTCCGTCAGTCACTCCGTCAGTCACTCCGTCAGTCACTCCGTCAGTCACTCCGTCCCTCCATCATTCACTCCGTCAGTCACTCCGTCCCTCCATCATTCACTCCGTCAGTCACTCCATCAGTCTCTCCATCAGTCACTCCGTCCCTCCATCATTCACTCCGTCAGTCACTCCGTCAGTCTCTCCATCCCTCCATCATTCACTCCATCAGTCACTCCGTCCCTCCATCAGTCACTCTGTCAGTCACTCCATCAGTCAATCAGTTACTTTTAAATCTTTAAAAATATAAAACAGGATTTGTTCTCCTTGTTTTCTTACAGGACTAGTCTGTTTCAGTGACGGACGTTGGTCAATTTTCTGTCATAAAAATATTAATATAGTTTAGTCATATAGTTTTTTCCCCCAAACCACTTACAGCAGCTTTAAGAAATAAGTAATAATAAAAATACCACATTTACATTCTTTAAATCCTTCATTTCCAAACAGATTCTAAGGAAAATGTGTGATTTCTGAGTGACACCAATTAGTGATCATTACTGGTTTCAGCAGGAACCAGTCTGACCAGTTGGGAGTCGTCCTTGATCAGTTGCGGTTTTAATCTGAATGTTTCCTACACACACACACACACACACACACACACACACAAGTATTTTCTGTTGGAAAATTTTCTGTGTTATTTTGTCTGATGGTACGAGAGATAAAATCAGATATTTACTGTTTAAACATCACGTCTATTCTCTGTGAAACTCCCACATGGTCCCGCCCGATACTTTTAGACACTAAAACGTATTTCAAGACTGCTTTCCGTAAACCATGTTTAAATTGATATATTACTATATTTGTAGAGATTTTAAATTTAGATTCATTTCCATGCTTAATATTCTTTCATTTAAACACTTAAAACGATTGAATCGAAACGAAATGCCTCTTAATTTTGCATCAATTATACTATTACATCTGAATATACAGAACATTAAAAACAGTTCGAGTTTATCGCAAAGATAACGCACACATTCCAAAAGAGAGCGTCTTTCTTACCTAAACTTCATCTGCAGAACAAAAACAGATCAATCTCACAGTTCTCTTTACTTTACCTCGGAATTTACTGGAAATATTTTCATTTAAACCAGAACTACACTTTGCGTATTCATATACGCTTACAACACTTTGAAATCGAAGACTTCAGTTCTTCAGCTTGTCCATTAACAGTTTTATACAGAACCCAACATTAGGAGGTTCAGAGAAGAACCAAAAGAACCATTCAAACTTCTTATAAGAACATAAAGAACAAACTGTAAATAAACAGATTTTAAACAAATAACGAGACTGACAGGTTCAACAAAAGTACCGTGAACGTCAACACACACACACACACACACACACACACACACACACACACACACACACACACACACACAGTTAGAAGCACAAAGTTTCACCTTCAACACTTTCAGCAATGCAACTGCTACACACACTTATTTGGATAATACATTTCAGGCAGGAACGCAGGAATGCGCGCGCGCGCACACACAGAGAGAAAGAGAGAGAGAGAGACTGACTGTTACCGTGTGTCGGGATTTCGGTGATCTGGAGTTCTCTTCAGTTTTTAGAACTTTTCCGCAATAAACAGCCCAAAATCACACTCCTATAACTAACACTGATCCATTACACACCTTTCTTTCTCTCTCTCTCGCTCTCTCTCTCTCTCTCTCTCACACACACACACACACACACACACACACACATATCTGCACCCGATCAGAAGTTCACTCTCTGCACACTACTAACTCCCAGTAAAGGAAAATCGTGATTAGTAAAGAGCGCCCCTGCAGGACGCGCGCGAACACACACACACACACACAGAGTAAAACAGAGCGACACGGTAGCGTGACAAAGTGGAGTTACTGTTACCGGTAACTGTTATTGAAGTTGATTATTTTGTAACATGTCCAAACATGTCAGTTCCTGTTGTCACTTACGTTATAGCAGCTATAAACAGTCGTTCCCTCACCATCCCTCCCTCTGTTCCCTCTCTCTATTCCCTCTCTTCAAGTTAATAAGACAAAAAAAAAACCCCTGCAGCTTGTCGTGTTACAGAGAAACCGCAAAGAAGCGTAAACTCCTCTGTCATGAAGATGTGGGAAAGCTTAGTTTTACCTCTGACTGTTACACAGCGCTGACACTGGAGACTCCTTCCACACGTTACATAAACATCTCCTCACTTTAAGAAAACGTCTCCTATATTAAATCGCTGTATTAAAACTGAAAGTTACTTAAAATGAAAATCATTTGATATTTTTATGGTTTATAAGCACTGTTTGCAATTATGTTTGTTACTATGTAAAAGTTTTAAGAATGTCCCAATAATGTATTTTTACAAAGTAAAGAAACTGAAACGACAAAAATATAATAAACAAACACACAAAACAGTGGAATAAATGGGTGCAGCTGTGACTCCACACCAGAGGGGGCGACAGAGAGTGCAACACGCTCCTGCACGTTTTTAACTTTACGCGTTTCTTAATGCGTCACATCCGGTGTTCTTGCGCGCGGAAAATGGCGGCTGCCTTGGAGAGAAGCTTTATAGAGATCTGCGGGTTTGAGAGGGAGACAGTTTCCCGGTTTCGGGATCTCGCCATTAATCTGGGTAAAAATTAAAGTATCTCGTATGTTTGATCATAGCACTGCTCTTTTGAATGATAATAAAAATATATTTTACAAAAACAGTGCGTGAGTTTGACAGCGCGTGCGCCGTACCGAGGCTAATATTACGCTAGTTAGCTACTCGGCTGGTTACCGGGTTAAATTTGGTTAACCCTTTCTAAACTGACTGTAATCTCTGTTTAACCCTACAGATGTGTGTAAATATAAATAATTTATTTTTAGAGTGTTTTTTTAATGGCCTCTTTTGTGACGTTATTTTATGATTAAGTGTATTCTTGTGGCAGCGCATTTTACCTCAGAGCTGCAAGTTCTAAAATAAACAGCAAACTTTTATATAAAACACACCGTTTATATCAGCGTCACACCCACACAGGTGACTGTACAGGTGTACGATTACTGACTGCTGTCCTGCACAAAGTATTGGCACCCCTCTACCGTGTCTGTCAGTGGGAAAAGGACCGTTGATTTATAATCAATACAGCGCTGACACGGTTGTGTGAGTGTGTGTGTGAGTGAGTGGTGTGATGGTACACATTGTACAGCGCTACAAATCAGTAAATGTCCACCTATAGTGACTTGAGATGTAGTTGGACCTGGTAAAGTTATAACGCTGTGTATAAACACCGTCTGTGTATTAGCAATGTGTCGTTCGGCAACGAGTCGACTCTCTGATTCGGTTCTTTTTAAGTCAAACGTTGAGAGTCGACTCACGTATACGACCCATTTTTGTGCGTATGTAGGCAATGCTGTTACCGGTTCAGTGTCATTTAATCAAAATGCTTTCTTGGAATTAGAGAAACCTCGTTTCTTTTTGTGTGTTTGTGCGAATTTGTCAGGTTTAGAAAATATATTGGAGGTGAGTCGACTCGTTTTGGTGGGCCGAGTCAAATAATCTGACTCACTCAAGAGCTGAAATTCCCATGACTATTATTTATGTGTATGAATAAGTCCAAAGTTATCTGTGTGTTTATTGTGTGTAAGGGGACAGTGTGCTGATGGGGTGTTGTTGTGTGCAGGTGTGAGTGCGACCCCTGGTGGCGGGAGGCTTGCAGACAGCGCTGGGGCGTTCTCTTATGAGGAGAGTGGGAAACTGCTGTCTCTCACCAGCAACAGATTCATTCACTGGTGAGTTATGTGAGAAATGAAACACAAAATTAACCAAAACACCCACTGACTAACCAGAATTCAACAATTCTGTGCTGTGCTGCGCTGTGTGCGTTCAGGTCCACATCAGGAGACACAGTTCAGCTGGTGGAACAGTCTCTGGACGTGAACCTGTTGAACAACTCGCTACGTCTTAAGATCCTGAACTGCGCCGTGCTTCCCGGAGGCGTTCACATCCACGAGACACTCAACAATGTCACAGTCCTCGTCGTCACCAACCAGTCGGTGCACAGGATGGTGCTGCCCCATCCCACACGCATGTACCGCAGCGTGAGTGTCACTCTTCTCTCTCTCACACACACCTTTTGATGTGTAGATCATTTTATTCATGAGCGTTTGTGAGGAGTGTAGATGCAGTCAGGGAGAAAGAAGAAGACAAAATAAATAGTGCTTGTGATCCAGTCAAGTTAAAAACACGTACAGAAACTTTTTATTTGTGAAATTATATAGAACTTTTGATTTACTTGTTAGTATATAGTGACTGTAACGTGTGTGTGTGTGTGTGTGTGTGTGTGTGTGTAGGAGCCGGTGGCCGAGCTGCAGATGCAGAGTGTGTTCACTGACGTGGGGAAGGTGTGTGTTCAGGACGCCGTTCACTCCTTCACTCTGTCGTTCACTCAGAGCCCCGTCACGTCATCCACCTGGCTCAGCACGCATGGTCATGCCCATTTTGCTTTGGCCACTCCCACCGGGGGCATCACCATAGTTACTTTACCCCCCTGCGATCAGCAGGGTAACATGAGCACTCTTCTAGACTTTCAATAAAACAAACAAAATAAAAACAATTTTCATGATCTGTACTTGTATGAATTGGCATTTTGCTAATTGGTGGCTTCTAATTTCCGTTGTTTGTGCGTGCGCGTGCAGGTTCGTTGTCAGTGATGGAGTTAAAGCAGAATTCAGTCATGCAGAGATTAGCAGGCTGGGTCCCCAGCGCCATCAGGTGAATGATGAAGATTTTCTCCTCTTCCTCACTGCACAAAAGTGTGGGTGTCATGATCTCGGTTTATTTATAAAGCCAAAATTAATTAGTTTACAGTAATTATACCTCACATTTATTTGTTTACAGCACCATTGTAAATGAAGATTCGTCTTCAGCGTGTTTTTATTAAAAGTTCTATAAGTGTAAGTGTGTGTGTGTGTGTGTGTGTGTGAGAGGGGACCAGAGCCCGTGCGACCTGGCGGTGAGTTTATCCGTGTGGCCGATGGAGGACGACACTTTCATCTTCGCTCTGTGTCAGGATCATAAACTGCGCGTCTGGTCATATAAGGTGTGTAACGACGTCTGATTCTCACGCTCGCATTGCATTATGGGTAATCTCAGGAGTGGGCGGGACATCAGGGTGAACTGATATAAAGCCATATTGCTATAACAACAAACAATGATTGCATTCTGGCTCCGCCCCCTCAGTCCAGTGATTGGCGATTAAAGGTATAATTGTGTGTGTGTGTGTGTGTCTGTCTCCAGGAGCAGCAGTGTGTGTTGGTGGCCGATGTGTTGGACTACGTCCCTGTGGGTCGGGCCGAGCTGAGGAACAGCGTGGGCGTGTCTCACCGTCTGCGTGTGTGTGTGTCCGGTTCTGCAGGCGTGTGTGTGTGTGTTTACGTTGCCGCTCCGCAACGCAGTCAGTTCTGCGTTCTGCAGCTCGGTTCCAGTAACAACATGCGCTACAGCCTAGAGCACATCTCTACTATCTACAGCACACAGGTACATACACACACACGCGCACACACACACACACACCCCTAGCGAGTATGTCCCACTGTCTCACTCTCATTCTCACTGTTTATTTCTAATTGAGTTGAGCAGCAGGCTGTGCTTATTGGGCAGAGAGCTGTCAATCAAGCATGCTCATTGGAATATTAGACCACACCCACCCTGATGGCTCTGACAGGGGTCTGATGTTGCTCTTGCTTTAAATTTCTGCACTGCTGGATGTTTTTAAACACTCAGTATTGATGTGCAAATGTTTTTTTCTGCATTTTCTGGTACCATAAACGTGTACGTGTGTGTGTGTGTGTGTGTGTGTGTGTGTGTGTGTGTGTGTGTGTGTGTGTGTGTGGTTCAGGAGACTCTAGTGGACTTTGTTCTAACCTCCACTGATATTTGGGCTCTGTGGGTGGATGATGATAACCAGACTGTGGTGAAGTACATCAACTTTGAGCAGTAAGTGTCACACTTCGCTAACAGTGGATCAGTTTGAGTTTGTGAGCACGCTGACGTGTGTGTGTGTGTGTGTTTGCAGTAACGCAGCAGGCATGTGGAATCAGGTGTTTGTGCAGCCCGCCCCAGAGGAGGAAGTTCACATCGGAGCTGAGCAGGATCCCAGAGTAAGAACTAGGCCAGCTTTTGAACTCTCTCTCTCTCTCTCTGTGTGTGTGTGTGTGTGTGTGTGTGTGTGTGTGTGTGTGTGTGAGTGAACACTAATCATCATATGAATCTGGAATGATTGACAGGTGTGTAGGTATTCTGAACTCTCTGATATTAACTGACCCTCTGGAAGCCCCGTCCCTTTTCCTCCACCCCCAAGTGTCCGCTTTTTTTCTCCAAGTGCTTTTTGATTACCATGAAACCCCTAAATTTGCACTTTAGGCAAGCGATTTGTGAAAATGTTGAGAATGTACTGCGCTCCCCACTATATCCTCAGATTAAAGATAAATACGTTAGTGTTTTCGGTAAATCACAAAGTCAGTGCTGTTTCTCCTCTCTTCAGGAGACGTACCTGGATGTTCTGTTTTCTCCTCTGCGCTTCACTGCTGCTGCTATCGTAAAGGCACTACAGGTAAACACACACACACAAGACTCCACACTGATTCAACTTCCACCAGTCTCTCACTTTCTCTCTCTTTCTCTTCTCTCTCTCACTAGATGAAATGAATCATTGTTGTTTTTTTTTGTTGCAGATTTACAAACGTGGCACGGAGCGATTCCTCGATTTAACATGGGAAACACTAAAGAAAGAAGTCACTCTTGCTGTAGAGAATGAGGTCTCTCTCTCTCTCTCACACACACACTCCTGTAATTGTGAGGATTGGTAGGGAATTAGATAGTTATTGATGAGGAGGTGAAATGTACAGTGTCTCCGGCACCGTTCTGTTCTGTGTTCTGTGCACCCCATGATAACTGTGATAATAGTGTGTGTGTGTGTGTGTGTGTGTGTGTGTGTGTGTGTGTGTGTGTGTGTGTGTGTGTTCAGCTCCAGAGCAGTGTGACGGAGTTCGAGTTCTCTCAGGAGGATTACCGCATGCTGCAGGTGGAGTTCTGGTCCAAGTTCTATGCCTGCTGTCTACAGTACCAGGAGGCTCTGTCCACCCCCCTCGCCCTGCACGTGGACCAGTCCACAGCTATGGTCTGCCTGCTCAAGAAGGTACCATATACACACTTAATGGGGGGGATGGGAGTGGCTTCAGGGTGTTCAAGGTGTAATTGTGTTTATTGGTACTTAAACGTTTCCATCGCGGTATGTCAGGCCACGCCCCTTTTGTTGCCTGCATGATTTGAGCTGACGAATCATTTATACTGATTCTGTTGTAACGATTCAAATCAGTCATAGAATGCTCATCAGTAACGTTTCATCAGGGCTTTGTGTCGTTCCTGTTGCCCTGCTTTGCCGTGGATCACTTGTACCTGTGCTCTGATGAGTACCTGTTCTCCGAGGAGGAAACACCTGTAGCTGACGGTAATCACTCACGCTTAACGCCGATATCATTTCATCACGGTTAAACGTATCGGGGGAAGGGGTTTAGCAATCTCATCACAGATCCTGTGTGTGTGTGCGTTTCAGAACCGGAGCTGGGCGGGGATGTCCTGCAGCTGGTGCAGTGTTTGCGGTTGGTGAGTGAGTGTTTGCAGGGGCAGATGGCGTGTGTGATGGATAGAGCGGTGGAGATGCTCATGTCTCCAGAGAGAGCTGCAGAACAAGTGCTGGAGAACCTGCTGGCTAATGACAAGTCAGTACCACACACACAGACACACTGCTTCACGTGCACATGAACACGCTGACCCCATTGCTTTTGCTAAGCATCTGTGTGTTTCAGTGATGATTTAATTGCCGAAATCACCAACAAGATGCAGGATGTGCGAAACCCAGTGGCTGCGATGAGCACCCTGCTCCGAGAGCTCGACCTGGAGGCGGAGTTCGACACGCCCGACACAGTGCTGTCACACACAGGTGAGATCACTCTCTCACATATACACAAAACATCAGTATTTAACCAGACTGTTTCTCACACACACTCTGTTATTCATTTTATCACATGACCGGTTCTTTTTGGTGACTGGGGGTGGGGCTTAAATTAATTAAACGTTAACACTTCGCCACAGATTTGATGGGTATAAATGGATTGATGTACAGAAATAGTTATATTTTGGCTAAATTAAGCACTTAAAGCTCACTGAGTGGCTCAAGAGCTGAGTGTAGGAACAAATTGGGGGCGGAGAGGGATCTCCATCCCTCAGTCCTATTGGTAGTCACTGCATCGCTTTGCATCTCATTTGCATATAGTTCAACTTAACTTTTGCTCTTAACTTAGCATTTGCTCTTGTACTTCTCACTAACACTCCTACTGTCACTAAAGCTCAATAGTGTGTGTGTGTGTGTGTGTGTGTGTGTGTGTGTTGCAGGCCGGTCTCTGAACGTGCGTCTCAGTCTGTCTCAGCTGTACAGCAGCAGCGTGGCCGTGAGCGTTGTGTGTCAGGCCGTGTGTCACATGACCATGACTCGAGCGCTGATCTGCAGAGACCTGCTCATCCTGCAGCACCTGTACCTGCGCCTCGGAGACAACGTGAGTCTCTACATACAGATGATCTGGTAGAAGAAATTGAAAAGGACATAAGTAAAACGTGTGTGTGTGTGTGTGTGTGTGAGATAGGTGCTCCTGGCAGGCAGCGCTCAGTATCTGCTTTTGCAGCAGGATCTGATCCCACGCTGTTCACACCTGCTCTGCAGTTATCACCTGCTCAGACAGCTCAGCCAGACCCTTGCCTCACCTGTACCGCTCGACACACTGTACGTACACACACACACACACACACACACACACACACACACACACACACAGAGAGCACAAACGTATAACCTGATCTGCTAATCCAACCATACGCACTTTGTGTGTGTTTCAGAGACGCTAACCTGCAGCACCTGTCCGTGTTGAAGCTGTCCGATTCCACGGCGAGCACGGCTAACAGATCAGGTACGACTCAGACTCGGGGGTCAGGAGTGTGACCGTGTACATAAAGGTAATACCTTCAGAATGTATTCATATTTCTAACCTGTGTGTGTGTGTGTGTGTGTGTGTGTGTGTGTGTGTCAGTGTTGAGTCCTCAGACTGTAGTGGAGCTGTTTTATCAAAACATAGCACGTAAATCCATTGTGCTGCAGCTGTTTGGCCAGAGGGAGGTGCCAGAGAGTCACATCACCAGCCTGCACTGGAACCAGCTCATCTCCAGTGTAGTGCATCTACTGACCCAGTTACTGTATCCTCTGTATACACACACACACACGTGCGCACACACACACAGAGTGTTCGAGTGTGTTTGAAGCCTTACATCACCATGATCAGGTGGCCCAGTAACCCCAACTTCCTGTTCCCGGAGTGCATGATGGGAAACTGCCAGTACACACAGCTCCAGGTGAGCTAATGCTGTGTGTGTGTGTGTTACTACTACTTGCACTAATTTATCAGACACGCCTGCTGGAAGGAGGCGGCCATTTTAAATATTATTTTCTGTCCCAATATGATGCATGACTCTTGCTAAGTAGCGAACAGAACACATGAGTTAAGAGTTGTGTCCTTTCTGGTGATCATTGGAGTGTGTGTGTGTTTTTGCAGGAATACGTGCGTCTGATCGGGCCGTGGTGTCAGGCTAACGTGGGATCGTGTCGGTTTGTTCTGGGTCAGGCGTACCTGGCCTGTGGAGAAGGTCAGAAGGTAAAACGGAGATCGGTCACCTTACACACACACCAGCACGTCACACCAAGCTTTATTTCTTTCATAAAGTCTTTTGACCTACAGCTTTGATGATGTTTTTTTTTTATCTGTTTGTAGGCGCTGCAGTGTTTCCAGGAGGCAGCACCAGAGGTGGAGAAGGAGGAGTTTCTGAAGAGATTGACAGGTTCAGAGGACGAGGAGGCGGGGACTACAGCGCCACGATTACTCTATTACAACAAGGTACACACACACACACGCAGGTTCTAGACTATATGACTGTTGATATCGATACTGAATATGCTAATGCTGTGTGTGTTTCAGGTCCTAAGACTCCTGGAGGACATTGGGTTGCCAGATCTTGTGATTCAGTTAGCCACACTGGCCGTATCCGAGGCTGTGAACGACCAGCGCAGTCAGGTACAGAAACTTTCCACACCGTTCACACTTTAGTTATCATTTTTGCACTAACTTTCATATTATTGTTTGTTTTTGTCTCTCTCACACACACACACACACACACACACACACACACACACACACACACACAGGCAGCTCTGTGGACGCGTATTTTTAAACACCATCTGGATCTCGGTCACAACAGGGAGGCGTATGAAGCTCTGACCCAGAACCCCGATCCCAGCAGGTACACACACACACACACACACACACACACACACACACACACACACACACACACACACACACAGTAATGCTCTAGTTCAAATAAGGATCCTTCTGCATGGTGTCAGTAAGCTGTGAAATAAAATACTCCCCATTTATTTATTTATTTATTTATTTATTTATTTATTTATTTATTGTATGAAATTAACTGTTTTATATCACAGATCCCTGAAAATATCAGTAAAGTATTTGAAAGAACTTTACTTTAACTTTTTTTTTTTTTTTACTGAAGCCACCAGATGGAGGAAATTATTTTTCTTTTCTTTTTTAAAAAAATAAAACATCTAAAAAGAAAAAATGATAGAGCGTGGATCGACACTGACATTTAGAGAGTCCATGTGCAGGGAGTTGTAAGACTGTAGGAATGGGGTGTGTGTGTGTGTGTGTGTGTGTGTGTGTGTGTGTGTGTGTGTGTGTGTGTGTGTGTGTGTGTGTGTGTGTGTGTGTGTGTGTGTGTGTGTGTGTGTGTGTGTGTGTGTGTGTGTGTGTGTGTGTGTGTGTGTGTGTGTGTGTGTGTGTGTGTGTGTGTGTAGGCAGTTGGACTGTCTCCGGCAGCTGGTGGTGGTCCTGTGTGAGCGCGCTCAGCTACACGATCTCATCCAGTTCCCTTACATCAACCTGCATGAGGAGGTCAATATACACACACAATACAAACACACTTTTTATAGGGAAGAATAAGGTAGGTAGCTAACTACACTAAGTGTAACCATAGCAACAGATTCTGGTTAATATACGAATGTAATCATGGCTGAAAGCTAAAGAAAATTTTCACTTTGATTCACGTGGGGCCATTTTTGGGGTGGGTGTGTGTGTGTGTGTGTGTGTAGGTGGTGGGGATTATCGAGTCTCGTGCCCGTGCTGTTGACCTGATGTCCCATAATTACTACGAGCTGCTCTACGCCTTCCACATTAACCGCCACAACTACAGGAAAGGTAACGCCGTCTGTACTGCAGTTCAGAATATATCCAGTAGGAGGCGAGAGGTGGCGTGTGTCGGCCCACTCATGTCTTCCATACAGATTAGAGAAACTAATAACAGTGTATTGGTTAAAATGCTTTGTGTGTGTGTGTGTGTGTGTGTGTGTGTGTGTGTTGCAGCCGGTACAGTGATGTTCGAGTACGGGATGCGTCTGGGTCATGAGGTTCGGACTCTGAGGGGTCTCCAGAAGCAGGTGAACTGCTACCTGTCTGCTCTGAACTGTCTGCGTCTGATTCGGCCCGAATATGCCTGGATCATCCGGCCTTCGTCCGGACCTTCTGTGAGCCTCCATCATCGCTCACACACTGCCACTATATCCAAGTTTATGAACTAAATGTGTTTTATGTTGAATGATTATGTGTTTAGATTAGAATAGATTATTATTTGTTTTAATAAGATGGGAATTTTTCCTCTTGGTGTTTCTCAGTGTGAGAGGCCGGGCACGTCACCCAAACGCAGCCATGATGGGGATTTGGCTCCGCCTCCAGGTAAAAAAAAATCCCTTCTGTCCGGTCAGTACTGTACACTGTGAACCTTACAACCCTTTTTAATTTTATTTTCCTTTCATTAATCCTTACATTAAACATACCATAAACAGAAACATTCATATCAAATCTGTAAGGAATGAAAGCACTGTTGTCATGGCAACCAAAAGACATCGATCTATCTATGTACATACATATCCTACTGTCTAATTATAGACTAAGACAGTGATGTTTTTGTGTCTAATATAACGTTTGTGTGTGTGTGTGTGTGTGTGTGTTGGTGCAGTGAGTCGTCACATAGAAATCCTGGAGCTGAAGGATCTGGAGAAGGAGTATGTTCTCGCACGTTGTCGTCTCACACTCGCGCAGCAGGACCCGTCCTCGGCAGCTATAGCAGGTACGACACACACCCTTACCTGAGCATACGTGCCATAAGTGAACGACCTTTACCAAAGCGTGTGTGTGTGTCTGTGTGTGAGAACAGGCAGTGCGTCGGCGGTGGATATGGTGTCTCTGTTGGTGCAGGCCGGGCTGTTCGACACAGCGGCGTTGTTGTGCGAGACGTTTAAACTCCCTCTCACACCCGTCTTCGAGGGACTCACCTTCAAGTGAGGAGTAGTGTTAATAATACAGGTGTACAGTGGAGCGAGTACGGTTAGCTAGCCTGTACCGTCACATGTATCTATCAAACACAACCCACTGTCACGTTTCTCACTTTATTAAAATAGTACAATTGATTTTAAATGCATTTTATTATTAGGAGAATGTGTGTGTGTGTGTGTGTGTGTGTGTGTGTGTGTAACACACTCCTGTCGTGTGTCCCAGGTGCATCAAGCTGCAGTACGGATCGGATCAGAGCCAGAACGAGGCGTGGAACTGGTTATCAGCCAATCAGCTGCCCAGTCTCATCACCACTAAAGAGTCCAGGTGTGTGTGTGTGTGCATGCGTGCGCGCTGTCTCAGCATCAGTGTGTGTATGTAAGTGAACTCATGCTGTCCTGCTTCACAGTGCAACAGATGAAGCGTGGAGACTTCTGGCGTCGTACCTGGAGAAGCATCAATCCCAGAATGCTCAGCATCATCGCTGTGTTATTAACAGGCTGCTGTCACACGGTGTACCTGTTCCTGATTGGCTACTTAACGCATATAAGGTCAATAACGTACAGTTTGAACGGGTGAAACATGGGGGCGGGGTTTGTGAGATTCTGATTGGAGAATTTTTTTGGACTGTATAATTACAATTAACCTCCTCTTACACTTTATGAAGCCACTTTGGTGTGTGTGTATACAGGAAGTGGATGCTGCATGCCTGCTGCGCCTCTACCTGAACTACGACCTGCTGGACTCGGCCGCTGAGCTCGTGATGGAGTATGTGGACGCTCTACTGGGGAAGGGACATCAGTATTTCGGAATAGAGGTACACACACACACGACATGATTGAGAGATTTTGCTGCGTTTGTGTAGGTCACATGACACTCGGTATCCATGGTGTGTGTGTGTGTGTGTAGATGCCGCTGAGTGTGACGGCGCCACTCGTCTGGCTGCCCTACACCTCCATCGACCAGCTGCTGCACAACCTGAAAGAGAGTCAGACTCCCAGCAACACACAGGTGAGAGACAGGAACCTGGGAAAATGGGCGGAGTCAGCAGCAAGCTCCGTTACCATTCTTGTAGCTTTGTATTGGGTCGTTCACTCGTATCGGTGTCGCTCCTGTTACATGTATAACTGCATTTGATGTTCTGTGGAACAGGTTACTTCTGGATAATAATAATAATAATAATAATAATAATAATAATAATAATAATAATAATAATACCACCACCCAGGGAAATAATGTGCGGTTTGAGACGCAGCCCATCTGTAACATCACCTAATATCCTGAGCTACAAAATATTCTATGATCATACTCTGTGTGTGTCTGTGTGTGTGTGTGTGTGTAGGTGTATGAGAAGCTGCGGATGAAGCTGGCGGAGTATCACAGACAGGTGGAACGCAGCAGCAAACACCGACTGCAGGTTCCGGCCTGAACACGCGCGCGCACACACACACACACACACACACACACAACGGACTGTTTGTCTTCACCATTTTGTAAAATTTTATATGCAATTAAAATGTTGGATTTTGTATGGAGATGTACTCTCTAGCTTTTTTTCTTTCTTTAATACACACACACACCCCACTGTGCTGAAAACAAATATCACAATATTTAGTGTCATAAAATTTATGAACATTCCTTCCTAGCTAGTGACCATTTCCAGGTTTGTCTCATGTGGGTGTGGCTTGCTATGTTTTGATGGGGGGAAATGGGAGGTGCCAAACAGCACGTTCCTATTTCTCAGAGTTCATATTAAGGCTGTGTCCCAAATGAGGAAAGTGCACACTAATTAGGGAGCAGAAGTGATGTCAGTCACATTAAACACCCCTGTGGGTGTGTCCCATACCCTAGGGCCTAGGCCAAGCACATCTTCCAGTGCTGTAGTGCAAAGCATTATGGGAGGATATGTTGTGTGGCTACACACATGAGAAATAATTGTAATTAATTGCTGTATAAAGGTAATTAAGCCCCGACTCATATGGCGCAATCCCATGATGCAACGTGGGGGTGAGACCAGCCCAGATGATGTTCGCTAACAGTGTTCGGAAGTGTACGGCCTCTGGATTAGCACTACGCGCTGTGACGACGTGGTTACAGACTCAAGTAAGGGGCGTGGCCTAAATGGGTGAAGGTGCGAAGAAATAACTGAGGTTAGAATAAAGTTCACATGATTTAATGTGTTTAATTTTTAAAAAATTTTGCCGTGACTCTGTTCGGAAGTGAAACACATGGAGTCGCTCACTCGGATATGAATCAAACAAAATAAAAGTCTTTTATTGTGCTGTAGTGAAATCTAAATGCAGTCAGTAAGATGGCCGCCGTCGTGTACCGTAAAAGTCCCTGGATACTGAAATTATAAAACAACCTGTCGTGGCATTTTCAATACAAAAGTACAACATAAGAAGACAAACACAAACAGGAAATGCTCCATCAGTAATACTGATCTGTACGGAATGGACGCAGGCTGCAGTCCAGCCGTGCGGTGAAGGTCAAAGGTCACACTCGTGCACAGGACGGCGAGTGCATGGTCGCCGAATACAAATATAAACCATCGCCCTGCGCTACAGCGTTCCGGAACCGCCGAGTGCCTTTTAAAGGTTTCTGATAAAGTTTTAGAGAAAAAAGCAAAGTGGGCGGGGTTACATGGGCAGGTCCACGCTGTTGTGTCGGGTTTTCCTGGACGTACCGTCGTAGCGAGGCTGCGCTCTTTGCAGGTTCGACATGGCTGCTGTGCGTTCCACGTCGATCACTGCATACAGTTCGGTCCTGCGTGTGGGCGTAGCTGTGGGTGGGGCGGCGGTAGGTGTGGGAGGGCGTGGCGAGGCGGGCGTGTGCGGCGTCCTGGGCGTGCTGCAGTCTGAACCCGGGTCCATTTCCACCTCGATGTAGTTGAGCGTGTGTTGCTCACACGGACGCCGCACATCGAAGTTAAACACGCTGAAGCGCCCCGACTCCACCCTCCCGGCACTGAGAGGCCCGGACTCCGCCCACCCTGCGCTCAGAGGCGCCGACTCCGGCCACATCGCCGCTGCTACATTCTCGGTGTTGATGTAGAGGTGTGCGGAGTCGGCACCGTGATACCCGTTGGAAGGCGGCTGCTGTGTCTTGGTCCGGACGGCCTCGTCCTGATCCCCGTCCTCGTCACCCGCTTTAGGGTCCTCCCTCAGTGGAGGGAGCGAGGGGAGGTTCTCGTAATCCAACAACGCCGTCCTGCGCTGGGCAGAGTTGTTTACGTTAGCGTCGGGGCTGAGAGGCGGGGGGCGAGGCCTGCGGCGTGATGGGGGGTTAAACACGGGACCGTTCGAGTGCTCCGGAGCCGCCTCTGCAGCGGCCACACCCCCGTTTGCCGAGTTGTGGGTGGATCCGGATGACACGCCCCCATCTTGCTGCCTCTCCCTAGCCATGAGTTGCCTCTGCACGGGCGTCGGCCCCAACACGAACCTCACGCCCTCACGCTCCAGCTGTACACGAGGACCAGGGTCTGGAGCCTGCACAGACTCCTCCCCCTCAGGGGTGGGGCTGTGGGGGGCAGGGGGGTCTACATGTCCTGCCCCTGCATGCTGATCCTCCAGGAGGCCTGTAGTGTTCACATACGTATGGCCCTACACACACACACACACACATTTAACATTGTATTATGAATCATAGCTCCACACACTCTGCAGTGATATCATGTTGCTATAGTGATATAGTGATGATGGAGTTCTGACCCGTATGCTGTCGTCAGGCATCAGCAGCGGGTGAGTGGACTCTTCTCCCACAGACGGCAGGCGGGTGCTGCCCACCGAGGGGTGCCTACTGGAGGGGTGGGAGGAGGCGTCACCTAGCGACGGGTACCGCAGGCTCCCATTGGGTAAAACAGGAAGAGCGCCACCTGCAGGACAAATACACACACTCTTCTAATACCATCAGGTAGTCTGTAAATGTAGTCATAAATATTTATAGACACAGGAGGACATTGTATTGAGTACAGTGTATGTGTGTTTTACCGGTGGGAGTACGAGGCGTTTGCGGAGCTTCCGGTTCGACGTGTGTGTGTGTGAGCGTGGGTTCAAACACAGGTTCCTCCACCACGCTGATGCTGTTGTTGTGCATGATGTCCTGCAGCATGTTGAAGATCTCCTCTGCTCGTGCACACTTAAACGCAAAGATCCCTGTAGAACGAACACACACACGAACACACACACACAACCTGCTGTTAGTGTTAGCCCTTTGCTATGACATCTCACACACAAACTATAAACACACGACCTAACGGAGAGAACGAAAGCACACACACACACAACAGACGTCAGCGTGATGGTGCAGCGTGGCGAGGCACACAGCGAGTCTCCGTTACTCACCAATCAGACTCATCCTTTTGAAAGCATTGGGGTCAAAGGTCACATTCTGACATTAATAGCCAAGCTGCAAACAATGTGTAAAAATTGGTGCAGTCCTGAACCAAGGGGACATTTAAACATTCAGTTTTAGGACACTCTTAATACCACCACCTTGCCTGTGTTTCATTCAGGAATAAGGGCCCTAAGAGAGCACCCTTCACTAGGCAGCCTACCTGGGCAGGCTTTAGTTTCTTCAGTTTGCCGCAGGAATCTTCACCACTTCAATCTAACTGTAGTCACTGTAATCTATTACAAGCCACACCCACACCTGGTTACTGTTACTATGTGGGATAAGAAGGGAATTATCGAGGACAGCGGTTCAGTCTTGACCCGGGGCCATGGAGGATTGTTGGGGAAAGGGGCGGAGCTTAAGCCTGGTCAACTGAACAATAAAGAATTCTTCATTTCTAGACGGTGTGTATGTGTGTGTGTTAGTTACCCTGTCCCGTCTGGCAGCGGCGGCCGCTCTCGAAGGAGAAGAGGTTGGAGTCATAACCATAGCGACGGAGGCACAGGTAAGGCCACCTCACTGCATCACACTTGTGTGTGCGGAGAACGAGCTCGTCCTCGGTCAGCTCCATGATCCCAGCCCCGAGCTCGTTACCGTCATCGTCAACGTTCACCACCTGTGCACGCACACACACACACTCGCATAAATACCAGGACTGTACTGATCATTTACACACACACACACACACACCACACTACAAAACACATACACAAACATGCACACACCACACACACAGTATACAAACACCATATATACATATACACACAGTACACAAACATACACGCATTACAAAATACATACACACTACACAAATATTCACACACCTTGAACTTGCTCTGGTGATTGTCAGGTATGGATTCTTTATCTGGACAGCTCCAGCAGCTTCCCATGGTTCTTCACACAACCATTTGATACCTAACACACACACACACACACTTTAACATGCTGTCTGCAAATAGTCAGTAATACTAATACACCAATATGATGATGATGATGATGTCATCTCTTTTCCTGGAACTCTACTGTGAAAACGTCTTTATGAATAACAATATGTTTAACCATATCGCGATTAAACGTGTTTTCAGTAAAGCGGGGTGTGTGTGTGAGAGTGAGAGAAAGACACTCTCGTCATCTTATTTTCATAATTAGCATAATCCTCAACATTGTGATAAATTACATCACAATACACCTTTGTGAAACACTGTACGATGATGCAGTATCTATATTGAAATACTGTATATATTACTGTATATTTATATAATAATTATAACGTGCAGACATCGAGTAACACGACGGACCATACGGTCACGGCCACACTCACCATTTAACACCGACAAAAAGAAAACTGATCCACGTGCACACACACACACACGCCAGGGGAATAAACGAAAGATTACTGTAGGAACGTACACACCTCCATGCACACCAAACAATATAAAAATAAATATTATACTCAAAACTATCAAGACTTCATGTTTAATCATACAGTTAAAATCCACAACAGCAAATATTTCTAATATTTCTGCGATCAGGCTTGTTCTGTCAAATCCCTTTAACATCTAGATTACTTAAATATTTAACAGACGGCACTAAGCGTATGCGTGAATATTAATGAGTCTATAATGAATATTAACGAGTGCTCATTTATAAACATTCCTCCTAACTATCTGTAGTTTATCACTTCATCCTGAAAGGTCAAATTTATTATTTAGCATATGTATTATCTATGATGCACATTCTGTGTATATATTATATATATATATATATATATATATATATATATATATATATATATATATATATATATATATATATATGTGTGACGGCTGTGGTTCAGGTGGTAGAGCGGGTTGTCACTAATCGTAGGGTTGGAGTTTCAATTCCCGGCCCACGTGACTCCACATGCCGAAGTGTCCTTGAGCAAGACACTGAACCCCAAGTTGCTCCTGATGGCAAGTTAGTGCCTTGCATGGCAGCTCTGTGTGTGTGAATGGGTGAATGAGACACAGTGTAAAGCGCTTTGGATAAAAGCGCTATATAAGTGCAGACCGTTTACCATATATATTTAAAAAACTACATTTGTATGAATATGTAAATAGCATGTAAATACAGACAGGAGCAGCGTGATTGGTTCTGACAGGGTGTGTAACAGGAAAATAGTAAACATTGTGTGGTTTGTTTTGTGTATAAATATTAAAATGAGGACGATCTCTTACCCAGATCCAGCCATCAGGGTTCCTGATTCAGTCCCCAGCACTACACACACACTCATTCTTCATCAGTGAGGGGGATGATGATGATGATGATGATGATGATGATGATGACTGAACCTGCGGGAACGGTCACAGAGTCACGGTGCATCATCGGACAGTTACCTCACTGTGGACTTTTACAAATACCTCGGAACGCATTTCTTCATTTCTGATCATTACTTAAGCTTCATTTATTTAGCACTTAAGTTCTTTAAGCTGGTGGATCTCTTCCCTTTTGTGCAAGAAAGTAGAAAGTCCCAGAAAGTGTGATGAAACCGTGTTACCCGTCCCGACCGCACGTCGTGGCACGGACCAGTCTCAACAAATTCAGCTCAAACTCGTCAGACGCGTCGTGAACGAGGAGAGAACACAACACTTTCCTCCTTTTACTCGTCTCGTATAAACGTTATTAAAGTGTTTTTCCACAATCTCTCTCTCTCTCTCTCTCTCAGCTCCTAACCACGACGACGTCAACACAGACAGCGTACCACTTTCTGTCAAAATATTCTGAGAAATCTCTTTCACGGTTCCTTGTGGTTTAAATACAGTTTTATAATCGCACGATGAACTGTACAGAGATTTTGTAATAAACTGAAATAAATCAGTTTTCAGCACCGGCTTGTAAAAAGAGTCCATTAATATCACTAATGTGATACGTCTAGATATTTTAAACACTCCTAAACCCTAAACAAACCAAATAAATAAATAGATAGATAATAAATAAATAATCACTATAGTAAATAAACACAGATTAAACATGCAATGCGAAAACAGATTATAATCGAAAAGGGACAAATAACCAGTGAGTAAAATGTTATATAAAATACATATTACCGGTCAAAAGTGTAGACACTCATTCTTTACCCCCCCCACCCCACACACACACACACACACACACACACACACACACACACCAGATTTCTTGAGATGCTTTTTAAACAGTATTAAAGGAGTTCACACCTACGCTGGACACTTATCGTATATTTCTCTCTGAGTCGTCCGTTTAAAAAAAAATATACTGTTTTGTAAATAAAATCGTAGTTTTCTAATGAAAGAAACAAATACGTCGGCACGATTATATTTTTGTCTACGACACCGATTTCAAACATTTAATCACACACCTTCAGATCAAAAGGTTTTTAAGATCATGAGAAACACTTCAGTCGAGTGTCCACAAACTTTTGACCCGCAGTGTGTGTGTGTGTGTAATGTGTATTTTTTTTTTTTTTTAATTGATGTGTAAAGGTTCTATCTAGGCCTACTCCAGATTCTGAGCACAGCTGGTCGTTTGAACGATACTGAATCGAACCGAATCGTTTCGATTAGTGATACTGCCAAATATCGTTGCCATGGGAACTGAAAGTGCGAGTGATGTGTGATGTAATAATCAGAACACGCTGAGTGACCGAGGAACCGGCATCACATCTGAGCTTAAACTAACAATCCCCGAGAAACAGAGTGTTTTTATAAAATAATACTAAAACACAGACGTGCTGAGCATCTCTGTGTGAGCGGAGCAGTGTGTGTGTGTGTGTGTGTGTGTGTGTGTGTGTGTGTGTGATGTTAAACACTCAGATGGGTTTGGAGAATGAAAAATTCCTGGAATATTTTCATAAAGCGCCCCTCCCTCTCTCCCTCTCTCCCTCTCTCTCCCCATCAGGCCGCTCACTCGCTCGCTCAGCCTGAGACAAAAATCTCACCTCTAATGTGGGCAGGAATAAGGAGAAACCGAACCTTCAGGCTTCATAGAGACTTCATAGAGACTTCATACAGGCGTTATAACACACTAACATTTCTCTCTCTCTCTCTCTCTCTCCAGTCTCTCAGCTCATCACACCTTTACAGGTTTATATACTTGTATATATTTTATAACTCAGGATTAAAGTTAATATCATGTCCGGGTCAGATTATATCAAATATCAAGTCTGGTTTTTCTTGTTATCAGACTAAATATTTTTGTTTGTAGATCGGATCTAAACAAACTAATAACTATACATTTAATCCTGTTTATTTCTACATTTCTATCATTTACACAACAGGCTGTAGATGTTAAACTGTATATAAAGTCCACAGTGTAGATGTATTTATATATCAGAAACACACACACACACACAACACAGAAGTGTTTAGCTGTGTGTAACACTTTTACGTGTTTTACTCCACGGATAGTTTCATTTAGTTTAGTTAAGCCAAACAACTCACTTTATAAACTAGATAAAGTTCAAATATCCCGCGTATACAGATTATAAAGCGTTATTAACAGATAACAAACTCACTTTAAAAAGGTTAACTCAATTTTCATCACTGCTGCTACTGACTCAATAACAGTGCATCCATGCTAACTGCTAAATAATTCATCATCCGTTTTAAGAAAACGTTATATAATAGTATGGATTATTTTTTTGGGGGGAGGTGGAAAGACATACTTACAGATTTGTTGGTTTTAATCCAATGTTTGATTGTTTTCTTTGCTAAAAGTAATATGAGTAAATAACTGAAGCTAGCTGGCTAAGCTAACGCACGGACCCCAAAACTACTCCGCGGAGAGGCAGCTTTAGCCGTTAGCCTGTTAGCTAAGCTAACGCTCAATCACTGCACAGCTCAAAGTTAACCCGAGCGCCAAAAAAAAACGCTAGCCGCGCTAAGCTAACTAATGTTTCACAGATTCACACACGTATTTATCTCATTTCTAAAAGCGCGCGCCGGTTCCCGCGTCGTGGATCCATGTCCGGTCGCTACACGGTGCGGGAAAGCGCGGAGCTCGCCATCACCGAGCGGCTTATTCTCCCGTTAATCCAAATCTCTGAAGTTTGATGCCAGTCGATGTTGTGTTAGCCACTAAGCTAGCTGGGGGGCGGTGGGGAGGTGTTCGGTGAAGACACGTACTGCGCGTGAGCTAAACTAAGGCGCTGATTGGTTGCCGAGAAGAGCTCCGCGATAAAATGGAAACTGAAGTCCAGATATGAGGGAAAAGAGAAAAGGAGAAGAAGACGGGTTTTAATCCTCTCTTACGGTTTATTAAGTGTGTTTACTAAATTATCCTCACAGTGAGCCTCATTCATCACTATTTGAGTAAAATTCCCTGGTGGAAAAAAAACCCAACAGAAACCATCACAGAAATTCTAATGGTTTCCACTACAAATATCATTACAAAACGTCAGCTGTTTGTGTTTCCATTACGCAGTAGGATGTATCAAGGACGTAGGTCCTTAATGGTATCCACTAGACATAACATGCCACCAATGGAAGGCAACAGATTACCAGTAGAGGGACTATTGTAGTTTCCATTAAAACCAATACAATTCCCATTATAACCATCCATCCATCCATTTTCTGTACCGTTTATGCTATAGAGTCACAGGGAATCTATCGCAGGGCACAATCACATACACATCCACTTTGGACATGCCAATGAGCCTACCATGCATGTCTTTGGACTGGGGGAGGAAACCGGGGAACCCGGAGGAAACCCCCGCGGCACGGGGAGAACATGCAAACTCCACACACACAGGGCCATGGTGGGAATCGAGCCCCTGACCCTGGAGGTGTGAGGCGAACGTGCTAACCACTAAGCCAACGTGTGCACCCCATTATAACCATTAAAACTACTATTACTATTGTTTTGGTTTTTTTCAGCAGGGCTGTGTAAATGTTTGAGTAAGCTAAACCGAACAAAAAAACATTTCAAAAGAAAGTGGTTTGACACAAAAAGAGTTTAACTGTTAATCAGCAGAGACGCTCTGCTACCGGGACCAAACCATGACAAAGCTTTTAAAAATTGACCAGATACCGTGGCAAACAGACTCGATTTATAAACCAGCTTCCATCCAATAACAGATATTGGGGCATGCGGTTAGAGGAAAATAATCAATGCTGAGCTGCTGTGATGAATCAGAGTTACTGTTACCACCACAAAGTTGATTATTTTCCTATACCAGCACATCCACAACTTCTCTTATACCACAGCAACTTGCTAACATTTAAAATGCTTTATTCATTAACAACACAATCTGATTTTTATCTGTTTATAATTATATGTGTGGAATGTTCAATGAAACAAGTTAGTTCCTGTTGTCGCTTACATTATAGCAGCTATAAACAGACGTTCTCTCACCAGGCTCTCTTTATTCTCTCTCTTTATTCTCTCTCTTTATTCTCTCTCTGTATTCTCTCTCTTCAAGTTAATAAGATTTTTTTTAAATCGCAGCTTGTCATGTTACAGAGAAACCGCAAAGAAGCGTAAACTCCTCTGTCCTGAAGATGTCGGAAAACTTAAAGTTACAGCCTTACCTCTGACTGTTACAAAGAGCTGACACTGGAGACTCCTTCCATAAGAAAACTTTACCATATAAATGATGACTTTTTAAATCAGATTATGTGGAGCATCTGCTGCTATATATATATATATATATATATATATATATATATATATATATATATATATATATCCTAAATTGTAACATTTATATCAACAAGATGTAAAAAGACTGTGTGTATTATGCCGATGTGTGTGTGTGTGTGTGTGTGTGTGTGTGTGTGTGTGTGTGTATCTGTATCTATTTAGTATAAGGCATTAATATCTTTTATCCCTGTGTGTCTCAGTGCCGCTGCTTTAGTTTTTCAGTTCTGCACATTTTTTGGTGTTTCTTGCTCAAACATGCCTGATTTAACTCATCAGCTCATCAACACACCCTTCATGAGGACACAATGGGTGTGTTAGTGTGTGTCATTAAAGCGGCAGGATTGGGAAACACTACACACACACATATATATACACACACACATATACATACACACACACACACACACACACACACACACACACACACACACACTATTCCAAACAATTACATTTTTTAGGCTTGGTATCCTGTATGCACTGTGAAACTGTACTGTATACAGTCTTATTATTCTGTGGTGTGATATCACATCAGGTGCAAAAAATACTATAATATTATAATATAATATATAATACTTACATATAATAAGACCATATCCACTGTACAGATAAGACCCGTCTTTACAAGATTCAACGGACACACTTACTCTGTAGCCTAAGAGGTGATGTACAATCATGGATCAGGAATCCATGAGTCATGACTAATTCCTCCACTGATTCAAATGAAAATCAACTTTTGTTTTCAACTTGAAAACATTATACAGAATACTCAAAGCAGGAATTTGAATGAGGTGAATGAGGAGGAGGTCAATGAGGAAAAGGTTAGTGAGGAGGTGAATGATGAGGTGAATGAGGAGGTGAGTGAGGAGGAGGTGAGTGTAGAGGTGAAAAAGAAGAGGAGAATGAGGAGGAGGAGGTGAAAGAGGAGATGAAAAGGGAAGAGGTGAATGAGGAGGAGGTGAGTGAGGAGGAGGTGAGTGACGAGGTGAATGAGGAGAAGGTGAGTGAGGAGTTGTAGGTGAGTGAGGAGGTGAGTGAAGTGGGGATGAATGAGGAGGAGGTGAGTGAGGAGTTGTAGGTGAGTGAGGAGGTGAGTGAAGTGGGGGTGAAGGAGGAGGAGGTGAGTGAGGAGGTGAGTGAAGTGGGGGTGAATGAGGAGGAGGTGAGTGAGGAGTTGTAGGTGAGTGAGGAGGTGAGTGAAGTGGGGGTGAATGAGGAGGAGGTGAGTGAGGAGTTATAGGTGAGTGAGGAGGTGAATGAAGTGGGGGTGAATGAGGAGGAGGTGAGTGAGGAGTTGTAGGTGAGTGAGGAGGTGAGTGAAGTGGGGGTGAATGAGGAGGAGGTGAGTGAGGAGGTGGTGAGTGAGGAGGTGAGTGAAGTGGGGGTGAATGAGGAGGAGGTGAGTGAGGAGTTGTAGGTGAGTGAGGAGGTGAATGAAGTGGGGGTGAATGAGGAGGAGGTGAGTGAGGAGTTGTAGGTGAGTGAGGAGGTGAGTGAAGTGGGGGTGAAGGAGGAGGAGGTGAGTGAGGAGTTGTAGGTGAGTGAGGAGGTGAGTGAAGTGGGGGTGAAGGAGGAGGAGGTGAGTGAGGAGTTATAGGTGAGTGAGGAGGTGAATGAAGTGGGGGTGAATGAGGAGGAGGTGAGTGACGAGGTGGTGAGTGAGGAGGTGAATGAAGTGGGGGTGAATGAGGAGGAGGTGAGTGAGGAGTTATAGGTGAGTGAGGAGGTGAATGAAGTGGGGGTGAAGGAGGAGGAGGTGAGTGAGGAGATGTAGGTGAGTGAGGAGGTGAGTGAAGTGGGGGTGAAGGAGGAGGAGGTGAGTGAGGAGGTGAACGAAGTGGGGGTGAAGGAGGAGGAGGTGAGTGAGGAGTTGTAGGTGAGTGAGGAGGTGAGTGAAGTGGGGGTGAAGGAGGAGGAGGTGAGTGAGGAGTTGTAGGTGAGTGAGGAGGTGAACGAAGTGGGGGTGAAGGAGGAGGAGGTGAGTGAGGAGGTGAGTGAAGTGGGGGTGAAGGAGGAGGAGGTGAGTGAGGAGGTGAACGAAGTGGGGGTGAAGGAGGAGGAGGTGAGTGAGGAGTTGTAGGTGAGTGAGGAGGTGAGTGAAGTGGGGGTGAAGGAGGAGGAGGTGAGTGAGGAGGTGAATGAAGTGGGGGTGAAGAAGGACGTGAAGGAGAAGGAGGAGGAAGTAGAATAGGAAGAAGTGAATGAAGTGGAGGTGATTATTCTTTTTTCTCATTTTGTCTTTTCTACTTTGTAAATACCAATTCTTTTTTTTAAACAAATAGTTTGTGTTACTGAAAAGGGGCAAACGTACTTCACTTCTGCTGTTGTCGTGATTGTTGTCATGATCTGTAGCTCAAATGAAAATCCCCCGTAGTACATTTATATTTATTTTATGTTGTTTTTAGAGGGCCAAACTAAAAGATAAAATAATTTTTTTAAAACCCCCAATTTTTTATTACCAATTTGCATATTTTAAGCTTAAAAGTATGGACAAAAAAATTACATTTATACATAAAGTGCATAATAAAGTAGCAAAAGATAAGGGTTAGTAAAATCCTCCCACACTCTTTTAATGCGAATTTAATGGGAAAAAAATAAGAAAGAAAATCTGTGAATTTTATTAAAATATACATCTCTGGGAGTTGAAAGTGTCTACAGTTGATGAAAAACCCTCAAATAGCATCTCGGCTAACCAAGAGCAGTGCGATATCACCCACAATGCATTGCGCCCTCCTCTGCGTGTCACATGACCCAGATACTGAGGCGGAAGTGAAAAGCTAAACAGCAGATCAGAGCAGTAAAAATAACGGTATGAGAACAGAAAACTGATTTATTAGATTATTTTCCTGGTGATCATTTAAATCATGGGCGTGTTAAGTTTCCAGTGAGTCTGTTTGAAAGTGACAGAGGCGTTTTGAACATTTGAACATTAGACATTTTAGCCGCGATGCTAATGCTAATGCGGCTTCCGTGTTTATGTGAGTGATAAAGAAAGCGGAAACACAACGCAGATGATCTGACACTGGAACGAAAGAGAAATGATCAAATAAATAAGACAACACGTTATTTATTTTGCGCTAGGAGAATAAGATTTGTGCTGTTGTAGGGCTGTTAATGTTAACCATGGTTTGATTATTCGCTTTGCGCTAATTTTAATGTTAATGTTTCAGTTTAAGGATTAAGTTTGAGGTTAGGGCTGTTCAAGGGATTAAAGGAGTGATTTTGTACTGAGTCGAATCCATTTAGGTGAAAAATCAGCAAAGTAAGGACATTTCAGAAGCCCGATGTTGATGCAGAGCTTATTATTATTATTGTTATTATTATTATTATTGTTATTATTATTGTAAAACATTGTATATTGTGATATCTACACTAGTCTCTCTCGCTCGCTCGCTCTCTCTCTCTCTCTCTCTCTCTCTCACACACACACACACACACACACACACACACACACACACAAACAGTAAATCTAAACACTTCTGAGTTTAAAGGTTAAAGGACAGAATGCTGTTAAGTTTAATTGCTCAGTTTAAAACCCTGTGTGTGTGTGTGTGTGTGTGTGTGTGTGTGTGTGTGTGTGTTTTTCAGGTGGTGATGTGATGGCAGCTGCCAGTGTGAGTCGACCCGGCGGTTTGCCCAACACAGAGAAATCACAGCTCACCTTAAAAGGTAAAAAGTCTGAGCTTCTAAAATGATTTAAGAGTATTGTAGAGTATCCGTGCTTTATCACCCTGACTCACTCTGTTATTACTCACACTGAACCTGACTTTACACGGTGCATGGCGTGGGCATGGCTCGAACCCTGGGCAGATCACGTCGTAAGATCATTCTCTAGGCATGAGTTGAGCTCCGTGAAGGACGAGTGTGTTTATGCGAAGCTGTTTTCTGCACGAGCTGATTTCTGGATCACGCCGGTTGATGACGTTAGATGGATCGGTCGATAGATATGGATCGCTGAGGGAAATTGTTTTGTTGCAGCAGTATAACAAACAGCAGATATGATTACGATGCAGATAAAGCACAGAGAACAAAAATGCCGATAACCATACAGCAGTAAACTAAATGAAGTAAGAATGAAATGAGAAGAGTGTGAGAGTTGTGTTCCTTAATCGCAGGTCTGTCGTTAGAGGATCTTCATCATATAAACCGATCTGGAGACACACTACCTCTGTTATAGAATTCAGAGCAGAGAGTGTTGAGAACTCCTACAGTGTGGCGAGGGATAATCGTAAAGGAGCGCTGACATCACAAAGCAGATTTACACACACGACTGATTGGACATTAGGATTTTTTGTTTGTTTG
>NC_071262.1:632533-635033 GCF_023375685.1 Ictalurus furcatus
GTTGAACCCTTTCCTGTACGGATATATTAGATGCCAATCCCCTTCAAACCACTTCGATGTTATATACACCAAATAAAACGGGTTCTAACAAACATTGTTGTTTTAAAAAAAAATAAAAGAAGACTTCAGAGCTGAACTGCGTAATTACTGTAATATTTCAGAAGTAAAATATTAGTGAATAAACATCAGCAGTAATGTTTTTACTCCCTTTACATTATACCTGATCAGTTACTTTTCTTTTTGGAGAAAATTTGCATATTTATCTGAATTTGCATATCATTTTTTGGCGAATGAAACGACCTGAAAATCTGCATGTTTTCAGATGAACAGGAAACGTGTTAAATGTGCGTCTGTGCTAAAATCTATAAACGTGTCAACTTTGTGTGGCTTCGTGATTAAATAAGGAAATGAAGTCTGTAATTTACAACAGAATTATTTAATAATGTTCTTCACAGCGTTTGTGTTTGGGAACAAAGCGCTGCTTTTAACACGATGCGGATGCGCTTATGTTTCTGTTTTCAGCAGTTCGTCATTTATTTGACTGGGACGGGGGGGGGGGGGGCAAAACTTATAGAACACGCTGTTATTATGTTTTGTGTGTGTATGTGTAGCTCCTGTGTGCTGGGAGAAACATCATCTGATCTGACAGGCGTGGAACTTGGGAGAAAACAAAAAATTATTCTTAACCCGCCCCCCCCTCCCGAAAACAGCACCCCCCCCTCCCCCCGCCCGAAAACAGCACCACCCCGTCTTTACGTCTCCATTACACTGATTACACAGACACAGCAGTCATTTTACAATCAGCACAGAGTCAGAGCGTGTGTGTGTGTGTGTGTGTGTGTGTGAGGAAAGGTCAGCAAGGCCTGCTTCAGTTTTTCCGCTGGAGACTGAGAACAAAAGGCCTTTCAGAGCTGCGCAGCGTTCTGAGGCTCAATTAGCGTAGAGTGCTAACGCTAACGGCAGCCGCACATCGTCTGTTCTGGGTTAGTCCGTCCTGGGGGAGGAGTGTGTGTGAGTGTGTGAGTGTGTGAGTGTGTGAGTGTGTGAGTGTGTGAGTGTGTGAGTGTGTGTGTGTGTGTGTGTGTTTTCTCTTGCGAATTCTGCTGTGTTGAGGTCAGTGGTATGAGAATAGCCTCGGAGTCCAAACTATGTGTGTTTAGATATGAAGTCTACACATGGCAGAACAGTGTGTGAGTGTGTGAGTGTGTGAGTGTGTGAGTGTGAGAGTGTGTGTGAGAGTGTGTGTGAGTGTGTGTGTGAGTGTGTGTGTGAGTGTGTGTGTGAGTGTGTGTGTGAGTGTGTGTGTGAGTGTGTGTGTGAGTGTGTGTGTGTGAGTGTGTGTGAGTGTGTGTGAGTGTGTGTGAGTGTGTGTGAGTGTGTGTGTGAGTGTGTGTGAGTGTGTGTGAGTGTGTGTGAGTGTGTGTGAGTGTGTGAGAGTGTGTGAATTTACACTTCTCACTTTGATATTATCACAAAAACATTATCTTCAGTGAGAGTGAATGTTTTAAGAGGCGGAGTTTAATTAGTGTGAACCAATCCCAGACCTGATCATGTGACATGAACTGTCTGAATTTGTTCTGCGTACGTTTGCTTACTATACGAAGTGTTGCATAAGTATTCACCCCCCCTGAACTTTTCCGTGTTTTGTCGTGTTACCGAATTGGACTTCGTTAAATGTCCGAGCATTCAGCGAAACCGAGTGAGCAGGTAAAGAGGGGGTTAGTCATTAATGATAGAGGAACCACCAGGTGGCCAAGGGGAAAGGTTAACATGATGCTACCACCTGCACCGTGCTTCAGCTTTACAAAGTTCATCAGACCAGAGAACCCAACCTTTTGCCGAGTCTCCAGGTGAGATCTCGAACAGCTCGCCGCTCGGCGTCCAGGCGGAGAAGCGTCCAGCTTGTCCCGTCAGCAGAGTTCCCCTTGTCCGTTTCGTCGTTCTGCTGATTAATCGGTCCCTCCTGGATTTGCCCAGGATTTCACCATCACGGAAACGAACGCAAAAAGTTATGAAACGCCGTGATATTCGAAAGGAGCGTGGAATTTTTCAAAATTCCTGCAGATTTTCCGCAGATCACGGACACGTCATGTGACGTCGTATAATTAGCCATGTTTCCATCCACAGATTTTTATGCAAATTTCAGGATATCACATGGATGGAAAAAAAAAATTGAGGCTCTTTTTTAAACGATTATTTATTGAATAAATTCCTTCGATACGCATCAGATGTCATGTCCTGCGCTTGGATAACTGGCTCAGAACCAGTTTCCCCGGAAGTGACTCGGATTTCGTTCTCTGGAGCACGGGATGGAAAGTCGCTTCATTCATAAATGTTTTATGCGATATTCAAATCTTTCGCATAAGTTAAACTCGCTACTTGGTTGGAAACATGGCTGTTATTATAATAAATGTTATAGCTGCTGTATAATTTTGCTCAGGTCGTTGAGTTATGAAGGTTCAGAACAATCCAGAAGCGACGCCATGTTGTACATTTATTC
>NC_071262.1:640033-642533 GCF_023375685.1 Ictalurus furcatus
TAGGGAGTAGGGGATGTTGAATAGGGGATAGGGAGTAGGGGATATTGAATAGGGGATAGGGAGTAGGGGATGTTGAATAGGGGATAGGGAGTAGGGGATGTTGAATAGGGGATAGGGAGTAGGGGATGTTGAATAGGGGATAGGGAGTAGGGGATGTTGAATAGGGGATAGGGAGTAGGGGATGTTGAATAGGGGATAGGGAGTAGGGGATGTTGAATAGGGGATAGGGAGTAGGGGATGTTGAATAGGGGATAGGGAGTAGGGGATGTTGAATAGGGGATAGGGAGTAGGGGATGTTGAATAGGGGATAGGGAGTAGGGGATGTTGAATAGGGGATAGGGAGTAGGGGATGTTGAATAGGGGATAGGGAGTAGGGGATATTGAATAGGGGATAGGGAGTAGGGGATATTGAATAGGGGATAGGGAGTAGGGGATATTGAATAGGGGATAGGGAGTAGGGGATGTTGAATAGGGGATAGGGAGTAGGGGATATTGAATAGGGGATAGGGAGTAGGGGATGTTGAATAGGGGATAGGGAGTAGGGGATGTTGAATAGGGGATAGGGAGTAGGGGATATTGAATAGGGGATAGGGAGTAGGGGATGTTGAATAGGGGATAGGGAGTAGGGGATATTGAATAGGGGATAGGGAGTAGGGGATGTTGAATAGGGGATAGGGAGTAGGGGATATTGAATAGGGGATAGGGAGTAGGGGATGTTGAATAGGGGATAGGGAGTAGGGGATGTTGAATAGGGGATAGGGAGTAGGGGATATTGAATAGGGGATAGGGAGTAGGGGATGTTGAATAGGGGATAGGGAGTAGGGGATGTTGAATAGGGGATAGGGAGTAGGGGATGTTGAATAGGGGATAGGGAGTAGGGGATATTGAATAGGGGATAGGGAGTAGGGGATGTTGAATAGGGGATAGGGAGTAGGGGATATTGAATAGGGGATAGGGAGTAGGGGATGTTGAATAGGGGATAGGGAGTAGGGGATGTTGAATAGGGGATAGGGAGTAGGGGATATTGAATAGGGGATAGGGAGTAGGGGATGTTGAATAGGGGATAGGGAGTAGGGGATGTTGAATAGGGGATAGGGAGTAGGGGATGTTGAATAGGGGATAGGGAGTAGGGGATGTTGAATAGGGGATAGGGAGTAGGGGATGTTGAATAGGGGATAGGGAGTAGGGGATGTTGAATAGGGGATAGGGAGTAGGGGATATTGAATAGGGGATAGGGAGTAGGGGATGTTGAATAGGGGATAGGGAGTAGGGGATATTGAATAGGGGATAGGGAGTAGGGGATATTGAATAGGGGATAGGGAGTAGGGGATGTTGAATAGGGGATAGGGAGTAGGGGATGTTGAATAGGGGATAGGGAGTAGGGGATGTTGAATAGGGGATAGGGAGTAGGGGATGTTGAATAGGGGATAGGGAGTAGGGGATGTTGAATAGGGGATAGGGAGTAGGGGATATTGAATAGGGGATAGGGAGTAGGGGATATTGAATAGGGGATAGGGAGTAGGGGATGTTGAATAGGGGATAGGGAGTAGGGGATGTTGAATAGGGGATAGGGAGTAGGGGATATTGAATAGGGGATAGGGAGTAGGGGATGTTGAATAGGGGATAGGGAGTAGGGGATATTGAATAGGGGATAGGGAGTAGGGGATGTTGAATAGGGGATAGGGAGTAGGGGATGTTGAATAGGGGATAGGGAGTAGGGGATATTGAATAGGGGATAGGGAGTAGGGGATGTTGAATAGGGGATAGGGAGTAGGGGATATTGAATAGGGGATAGGGAGTAGGGGATGTTGAATAGGGGATAGGGAGTAGGGGATGTTGAATAGGGGATAGGGAGTAGGGGATATTGAATAGGGGATAGGGAGTAGGGGATATTGAATAGGGAGTAGGGGATGTTGAATAGGGGATAGGGAGTAGGGGATATTGAATAGGGAGTAGGGGATGTTGAATAGGGGATAGGGAGTAGGGGATATTGAATAGGGAGTAGGGGATATTGAATAGGGAGTAGGGGATATTGAATAGGGAGTAGGGGATATTGAATAGGGGATAGGGAGTAGGGGATATTGAATAGGGAGTAGGGGATGTTGAATAGGGGATAGGGAGTAGGGGATATTGAATAGGGAGTAGGGAGTAGGGGATGTTGAATAGGGGATAGGGAGTAGGGGATATTGAATAGGGGATAGGGAGTAGGGGATGTTGAATAGGGGATAGGGAGTAGGGGATATTGAATAGGGAGTAGGGGATATTGAATAGGGAGTAGGGGATATTGAATAGGGAGTAGGGGATATTGAATAGGGGATAGGGAGTAGGGGATATTGAATAGGGAGTAGGGGATGTTGAATAGGGGATAGGGAGTAGGGGATGTTGAATAGGGGATAGGGAGTAGGGGATATTGAATAGGGAGTAGGGGATGTTGAATAGGGGATGGGGAGTAAGGTGAGTATTGTGTAGTGATGGTTTATAAACTCTGTGTGTGTGAATG
>NC_071262.1:647533-675033 GCF_023375685.1 Ictalurus furcatus
GTGTGTGTGTGTAATCCTGTTGTCTCCTCAGATTATGAACATGAAGCCGTATGACCTGCGCAGGAGGCTCTACATCATAATGAGAGGAGAGGAGGGGCTCGACTACGGCGGCATCGCCAGGCAAGTTAGCGCTAGCGTTAGCGTTAGCTGTGTTTGTGTCTGTCATAGTATCTGTGTTCTAGTGTGTTCTATCTGTGCTGGCTGGTGTTTGGGTTCATGTGTATGGCCCGGTGCTGGGACGTGTCCTCCTCAGTGTTCTGGTGGTGGTGTGTACATAGTGTGTATTGTGTGTGTGTGTGTGTGTGTGTGTGTTTATTTATTGTGTGTGTTCCATGTGTGTGTTTCCGTGTCTCCTGTGTCGTGTCAGTGGTTTTACCCTATGGTAGGTTAGATCATGCTGTTCTACCACAGGGTAGAACCACGGACGGGATGCTGGGGGTGTCTGCGCTGTGACCTCTGACCCCTAAACGACCCCTATAAACGAGGGTCAGAAAGGTCATCGGCCTGGTGGTGGGTTCGTCCGGCTTCATTCACTACATGTGCTGCATTTCAGTGTGTGTGTGTGTGTGTGTGTGTGTGTGTGTGTGTGTGTATCTATAAGGTCATGTGTCTCATGCATTTCATACCTGTATTCATTTTTATGTAACATACAGAGGCCACGCCTCCTTCATTAAGACTGATAGAGGCCACACCTCCTTCACTAGGACTTATTCTGAGTTACTGCTTATTATAAATGTGTTAATATTTTTCTCTCCTTATCTGTCTCTCCCTCTATCTGTCTGTCTGTCATCCTGTTTCTGTCTGTCTCTCCCTCTATCTGTCTGTCTGTCTGTCTCTCTCCACAGGGAGTGGTTCTTCCTGCTGTCCCATGAGGTGTTGAACCCGATGTACTGTCTGTTTGAATACGCCGGTAAAAATAACTACTGTCTGCAGATAAACCCCGCCTCCTCCATAAACCCCGACCACCTCACCTACTTCCGCTTCATTGGACGCTTTATCGCCATGGTGAGAACCATCACCCACAATTCCTCTGTTCTCCTTTTTTCCAGCGTGTTTGTCGTTAAGCTTCAGGCGATTAAAAAAAATTTACAAACTATTTTCCAAAGTGTATAATTTTCTCTTAATCGTTCTTATCCTTATTTTTTTCTGATGCGTAAAAATCGTAAAGTTTTTCTAATTCAGTACTTTTTCAGTGCTTTCTGTTTGTATAATTTTGTTTCCAACCTTTTAAATGACAGTCCTGTAACTTTTACAAAAGTTAGCCCCGCCCCCTGATTAGACCACACTCCGAAGCAGTGAAAGCTGATCTTTTAGCAAAGCCGCAGTTACGTTAAACAGAATCCGTGTGTGTGTGTGTGTGTGTGTGTGTGTGTGTGTGTGTGTGTGTGTTAGGGAGTGAATAGCTGCTTTATTCGCTGCGGCTCCCCCTCTTCCTCCCCCTCCCTCACATCTCCATTAAACCCAGCTAAGTCTGGGGGCCCCTTCATCCAACACACACACACACACACACACACACACACACACACACACACACACATTCTGCATGAGCTCAGCACCGCACCCAGCCCACACCCGCCAGCACGCACACTATATTTAGTCTGTAGTTTTGGACACACACACACACACACACACACACACACACACACTGCTCAGCACACTGCTCTTTTCTCTGTTATAATCGAGATCTACAGCTCTTCTAACAATGAACTACACTTTTACCTAAAAGAGAAAAGCTATGTGACTAAACAAATAGCAGAAGTTCTTCTGTCTCGTGAGAAGAGTAGGATGGAGCGCATCAGCATCCAAAGTCTTTTACACATTCTTCAACTTTATTAAGCCGGTGTCTGTTATCTGGCTTTGCTGAAGCATACAGCTGTGTGTCATCAGCATAACACTGGAGGCTAATACCATGTTTAAGCAGAGATAGCAGTGGGCTTAAAACAGAACCCTGTGGAACACCAGAGTATTTGGTCATTTACTACTTTAACCAGCGCTGTCTCAGTGCTGAATGAAGCCTCGATCCTGACTGAAAGATGTCAGGAGTGTTCTTCCGATGCTAGTATGAGATTAGCTGCTGAGCTACAACTTCGTCTAGCGTCTTCGAGATAAAGGGGAGGTTCGATATTGGCTTCTAGTTAGACAGGTGTCGGGGGTCGAGATCTGCTTTTTAATCGTCAGTTTGATAACTGCTGGATTTATATCTTGTATATATCTTTTCCTCTTCTGTTATTTATGACTGTGGTTATTTCCTTTCCTTCTGACATGTGTTTGTGTTGGTATAGGCGCTGTATCATGGGAAGTTTATCGATACGGGCTTCACTCTTCCCTTCTACAAGCGCATGCTGAATAAAAAACCCACGCTGAAGGACCTGGAGTCCATCGACCCGGAGTTCTACAACTCCATCCTCTGGGTCAAGTCAGTGTCCTTAGACTCTCTCTTCCACCCACACCTCCACCCTCACCTTCTCACCTCCACCTGCACCTCATCGCGCCATCCTTTACCTCTTCACCGCCTGCCTTAATTCCATTTTCACCTCCGTCCTCACCTCCTCACCTTGCTTCTACACTCACCTCCACGTTCACCTCCTCACCTTGTCACCGCAGTTCTTAACTTCCATCCTCAACTTCATCTCCTCTTCCCCACCTCCACCTCGTGCCACCCCATGTTCCTCTCCTCACCTTCATGTCCACTTCCTCGCTTCTACATCTCCATCCTTAGCCTTACCCTCACCCTGTCTTATCAAAGGCACAAAGCTTATCACCAATTTGTGACACCAAATCGGCTCGGTGGCCGGGACTTATCACGGTCCGATGTGCCAAAATACACACCAGCTCGCATCGTGACACACCAACTTACCGCACCATGACATAGTCATGTGACCTTAAGTAGTTTCAAGATGTCCTTGGCGGGCCAGTGCTCACAGAGATTAAAATGTCACACTATTCATTAGAGCTCTCTCTGTGTGTGTGTGTGTGTGTGTGTGTGTGTGTGTGTGTGTGTGCGCGCACAGGGAAAACGATGTTGAGGAGTGTGGAGTCGAGCTGTATTTTGCACAGGACATGGAGATTTTGGGGAAGGTGTCCACACACTCGCTGAAGGACGACGGTGAGAACCTGCTCGTCACCCAGGACAACAAGGAGGAGTACATCAGGTACCGACAACGCCCCTACTATCAATAACCACGCCCCTCTGCCAAACAAGTGGCGCCCCTGCACGGTCAAGCAGAACTCTTTATACTCAGGATGATCCGTCCGTTCTTTTTCTAGGGTTACGATCAAGTTGGGATTTTCAGTGAGTTGGGATTAATTTTAGAATTGGTGTTGAGTTAGAATTAATCTAGGGTTAGGTTTTGGGATTGGGATTAATGTAAGGATTATATTTGGTTTGGGATTAGGATTAGCATTGGGCTATGACTAATACTATATTTAGTCAGGTTTAATATTGGAGGTTTGTGTTAATGTTGAATTGGGAATAATGTTTACATTACTGTTGGGATTGTGTGTGTGTGTGTGTGTGTGTGTGTGTGTGTGTGTGTGTGCGCGCGCGCGCGCGCGCAGTTTGCTGACAGACTGGCGGTTCTCACGGGGAGTGGAGGAACAGACCAAAGCGTTTCTAGACGGCTTTAACGAAGTTGTTCCACTCGAATGGCTTCGTTACTTTGATGAGAAAGAGCTGGAGGTGGGTGGAGCTAACACAAGACCACGCCCATCTACACACCAAGCTTCAATCGTTTATATAACACGACACTGATGCTAATCTGAGCTTTACATACACACTAAATCTGATGAGGCAGGCTGTGTACCTGCGTGAGCCGAGAGTAATGGTGTGTGTGTGTGTGTGTGTGTGTGTGTGTGTGTAGCTGATGCTGTGTGGGATGCAGGAGATCGATCTGAGTGATTGGCAGAAAAACACCATCTATCGCCATTACACCAAGAACAGCAAACAGATCCACTGGTTCTGGCAGGTAACAGCGTGTGTGCGTGTGTGTGTGCGTGTGTGTGTGTGTGTACGTGTGCGTGTGTGTGTGTGAATACAGTAGACCCTATCTATCAATCAGAATGATTGACATGTATACAGATGTATGCAATGCTTTAGGTCAGAAAGCAGAAATGTTGCTGTGTCAGATGTTGAGGCTGTTTGGGGCTGTAACCATGACAACCCTGCCCCGTATCCGACCGTACTGGATGAGCTTATGCTAATGAGTCGTGTGTTGCTGTAGGTGGTGAAGGAGATGGATAATGAGAAAAGGATTCGACTGCTGCAGTTTGTCACGGGAACGTGCCGGCTTCCCGTGGGAGGATTCACCGAGCTGATAGGTAAAGTTTATATCGAATAATAATAATAATAATAATAAGTATTATTTAAATGATAGTACATTAATTATTTAAATGATAGTACAGCAGCATGCACTAACTCGCCTGTTAGCAGGCTAGATTTTATCAACACGAATAAACTCATCTGAGAAGTTTGAGTAAACCTTCAGAGATCTTCACTGTGACCTGGGCGTGGTCCTGTCTGCTTTTCCTCAGGGAGTAACGGACCACAGAAGTTCTGCATCGACAAAGTGGGCAAGGAAACATGGCTGCCGAGAAGCCACACCTGGTGAGAGACACGCCCGGTCTTCCACGCTGATTTAAACATCTCGACATCGTTTATTTGCAGCACCGCACCACCATACGTCACCAGCAGTACTCCCCGCTAGAGTGGAGACGGACGTGAACGCTGCGCGCAGAGACGGCAGACAGCCGTGTTCACCTCAGTGTTCTGTTTTCTTATTAAGTTGTTCGGACTGTAGTTCATAAATCCAACCGTGCGGGGCAGTGGAGTGCGCGCATGTACGGGGTTAGTAATGAATAATTAACAGCCGATTCACGACGCCACGTTCCGCTGTTTAACTAGAAGTGGTACGGAATACCTTTACAGTAACTAGACTAAAACCGACGATGTCACGGCGTGATTTCTGTTTCAGTTCGGCAATTTTACAAAAATATCCAGAGAAAAATGAAAGCCCGTGCTCTGTAAGAAATACGTGATGCGTAAACGTGTCTTTGCGTGCTCCTTTAATACGAGGTCAACTCACTGGGTGGTTTTTTTAAAAAAAGAAATAAGAAATCTTATAAGACGATTACTTCTCGTCCTCCTGCAGCTTCAACCGTCTGGACCTGCCGCCGTACAAGAACCTGGAACAGCTGCGTGAGAAACTCCTGTTCGCCATCGAGGAGACCGAGGGCTTCGGTCAGGAGTGAGAGAGAGAGTGAGAGAGAGAGTGAGAGAGAGAGAGAGAGAGAGTGAGAGAGAGAGAGAGAGAGTGAGCGAGAGAGAGAGAGTGAGCGAGAGAGAGAGAGTGAGCGAGAGAGAGAGAGTGAGCGAGAGAGAGAGTGGACAGACGAGGGGACACTGACTCTACACTCCTCTCGTGCACTGTCTGAGGACGGGGACACAAAAGCCTGAGCAAGACAAATCCACTGATTTACACCATCATCGCAAGATATCAGCACTCTGACATTCATTTACACTCATTATAATAATAATAATAATAATAATAATAATAATAAAATTATATTTATGTAGCACTTTTTTTTTTTTTTAAAGACCAAACTTTACGGAATGATTACAAACCTCTTAGTGAGCAAATCTCAATATAAAAGCCTAACGAAATGCATGTGGTAGAAAAGAAACCGTTACCACGGCAACACTTCCTGGAGTAAATACATGTTCAAAAATATTAGGCTTTGTCCCTTTAAGCCTCCCGTAGATGGCGCCACAGCTCCTCCGTTTAATTCTGGAGGCTCGGAATCACAGCCTGGTCGGTATAAACACGATTACAGATTATTATAACTCACGGACGATCAGAGAATAGCGGCACAGCTGGAGCGGACACGTCACATCTGCACATCTGCAGCACGGGAGAGAAAACGAGGAACGTTCACACAGACGAGAGCCGAGGGGGAAAGAAATAGTTTGTACATAAGTGTATCACACACACACACACAGATAGAGCAGGAGTATGTGATGACCTGGTGTAACCATGGCAACCAGCAGTGAACTTGAGTTCAAGGAGGATGTGTACGCAGGTGGAGTGGGTTAAATGTGTTTGAGCAACAGAGAGAGAGAGAAAGTGTGTGTGTGTGTGTGTGAGAGAGAGAGTGTGTGTGAGAGAGAGAGAGAGAAGGTGTGTGTGAGAGAGAGAGTGAGCGCGAGAGAGAGTGTGTGTGTGAGAGAGAGAGAGAAGTTGTATGTGTGAGAGTGTGAGTGTGAGAGAGAGGAGAAGTATGTGTGAAAGAGAGTGTGTGTGTGTATGTGTGAAAGAGTGTGTGTGTGAGAGGGAGAGAGAGAGAGTTGTTGTATGTGTGAAAGAGAGTGTGTGTGTGTGAGAGAGGAGAAGTATGTGTGAAAGAGAGTGTGTGTGTGTGTGTGTGAGAGAGAGAGAGAGGAGAAGTATGTGTGAAAGAGTGTGTGTGTGTGAGAGAGAGAGAGAGTGTGTGTGTGTGTGTGTGAGAGAGGGAGAGAGAGAGAGGGAGAGAGAGAAAGCTGTAAAAAGGAAATGGATCCACAGTGATTTTATTCCTCAGTTTTGTTTTTGATTTGTGTTGATTGTGAGACGGTGTGTGTGACTGTACAGAGTGTGTGTGTGAATGAGGAGAGAGGCAGGGTGTGTGAGTGAAAGTGATTGATGTACAAAATTTGCATAATTAAATACACTATGTACAGAAGCCTTGTGTGTCTGTGTGAGAATAATTATAGCTACAGATAATGATGTTTAATCCCACAAGTGTTACACACAGTTCTGTTTAAGTGTTGGAAAAAATCTCAGTGTGTGTGTGTGTGTGCGCGTGCGTGTGTGCGCGTGTGTGTGCGCGTGCACACTGAGGATGTGTAAGTGTGTGTGTTGAGTAAACACGAGCTCTCAGTGTGTTTGCACACCAGTGTGTCAGCTGTCAGGAGTGTTTGGGGTGGGACATGTACTTCAGCAAACAAACGACTTCACCCAACTTTTCCTAAACACACACCGTTCCACCCGCTACACACACCAAAAAGAAAAAGTAGCACTGTTGACTGAGCACACCACGATGTACGCCATCTTTAAGATCTTTATTTCTGCATAAATCCCTCCTAATACATCACCACGTTTAACACGAGTCCTAAAGGTAGATAAAGAACCCAATTAAAGAAATCAGACACAAATATTATACTGTCATTTCTTTATTGAGGAAGATGATCTGATATTTCAGATCTGTGAGGGGTAAAAGTATGTGCACCTCTAGGATTATCAGTTAATCTGAAGGTGAGATTAGAGTCAGGTGTTTTCAGCCAGTGGGATGACGATCAGGTGTGAGTGAGTGACGTCCTGTTTTATTTAAAGAACAGGGATCTATCAGAGTCTGATCTTCACTACACGTGTTTGTGGAACTGTATCACGACGCAAACAAAGGAGATTTCTGAGGACCTCCGAAAAGAGTTGTTGTTGAAGCTCATCAGGCTGGAAAAGGTCACAGAACCATCTCTGAATTTAACGCCTCTGCTTTCCAAAAAGAACACTGCTGCCCTTCTGCAGTCTGATAAAGATCACGTGGACGAGACAGAAGTCTAATGGAAACATGTTTTGTGGATGGAGGAGACCAAAATAGAACTTTTTGGTTTAAATGAGAAGCGTTATGTTTGGAGAAAGGAAAACACGGCATTCCAGCATAAGAACCTGATCCCATCTGTGAAACGTGGTGGTATTGTCGGGGTTCTGGACCAGGACGACTCGCCATCACCGATGGAACAATGAGTTCTGAATGATACCAGCGAACTCTAAAGGAAGATATCAGGACATCTGTCCATGAACTGAATCTGAAGAGAAAGTGAGTCATGCAGCAAGACAACGACCCTAAACACACGAGTCGTTCTACTAAAGAACGGGTAAAGAAGAGTAAAGGTAATGTTTTGGAACGGCCGAGTCAAAGTCCTGACCTTAATCCAGTAGAAATGTTGTGGAAGAAGCTGAAGCGAGCAGTTCATGTGAGGAAACACACCAACATCCCAGAGCTGAAGCCGTTCCGTTCTGGGGAACGGGATAAAACTCCTCCACGCCAAAGTGCAAGAAAAATTATGTGAACCTTTTGGAATTTCATGGTTTTCTGCATAAATTTGTCATAAAATGTGATCTGATCTTCATCTAAGTCAGGGGTATTGACAAATATAATGTGTCTAAAATAATAACACAAAATAAATTCTGATCCCTCATGTCTTTATTGAGAACAACCAAAAAACCTCATAGTGCTTGTGGAAAAAGTATGTGACCCCTTGAGTTAATGACCTGAAAAAAGCTAATTGGAGTCAGGTTTCAGCACACCTGCAGTCTGGTTGAGAAAATGAGTTTGGAGGTGTGCACTACGGCTACTTTCACTGATAAAAACCCCTCAAACTTTTGGAGTTTGCTCTGCACAAGAAGCACACGCTTATGTGAGCCATGCCTCGCCAAAAAGAGCTTTCAGAGGATCTGCGATTAAGAAATGTTGATTTACGTAAAGCTGGCAAGGGTCACAAAGTGATTTCAAAGACTTTAGAAATTCACCAGTCTACAGTTAGGCAAACATTCTACAAATGGAGACACTTTGGAACTGTTGCTACTCTACGAAGAAGTGGGCGCTCAGTCAAAATGGCACTAAGAGCACAACGAAGACTCATCAATGAGGTAAAGAGACAACCTCGAATGACAGCTGAAGATTTGAAGGCATCGTTGGAACTGGCGAACATCTCTGTTCATGAGTCTACAACACGTAAAACACTGAACAAGCAGGGTATCTACGGCAGGACACCACGAAGGAAGCCACTGCTTACTGAAAAGAACATTGCGCACGCCTGAAGTTTGCACAAGAGCATGTTGACACTCCACAGCGGTATGGACAAAATGTTTTGTGTACTGATGAAACTAAGATTGAACTATTTGGAAAAACCACGAAGCATTACATCTGGCGTAGAAAGGGCGCGGCATATCATCATGAAAACATCAATCCAACCGTAAAGTACGGTGGAGGAAACATCATGATTTGGGCCTGCTCTGCTGCATCAGGGCCTGGCCAGCTTGCAGTCACTGAGGGAAGATGAACTCCCGAGTATATCAGACAATTCTTCAGGATAATGTGAGAATGTCTGTGCGTCAGCTGAAACTGTGTAGAAGTTGGGTGATGCAGCAGGACAACGACCCAAAACACCGGAGCAAGTCCACAACAGAATGGGTTCAGAAAAACAAAATCCGCCTTTTGGGGGGGCGGAGTCAGAGCCCAGACCTCAACCCAATAGGCATGCTATGGAATGACTTGAAGAGAGCCGTACACATGAGATGTCCAAAGAATATGACCGAGCTAAAGCAGTTCTGCAGGAAGAACGGGATAAAACTCCTCCTGAACGATGTGCAGGTCTGATCCACAGCTACAGGAAGCGCCTGGTTGAGGTTATTGCTGCCAAGCGGGGGGGTCAACCGGTTATTAATTCTAAGGGTTCACTTACTTTTTCCACGGCCATTTTGAATGTTGAATGAGTGTGTTCGATAAAGACATGAGGGATCAGAATTTATTTCGTGTTGTTATTTCACACACATTATATTTGTCAATACCCCTGACTTGGATGAAGATCAGATCACATTTGATGACAAATTTATGCAGAAAACCATGAAATTCCAAAAGGTTCACATACTTTTCCTTGCCACTGTGTCTATAAAGAATAGAGAGTAAGAGTGTGATGTGGTAGTGCAGGGGTGTGTAAACATTGTAGATACAAGCAGCAGACCTGAATGGAATTAAAGTGAAAGTGCAGTGCAAACACTGTCAAGAGTGTGAAAACAGAAAAATGATCAATGAATGGAAGTAAAGTGGCGGTGTATAGACATCTGGATATGAATAATGGATGGTGGTAGTTCAACGATCATCCAGTGAGTTTATCCTAAGACTGGCTCAGTGTAAATAGTGTCCGAGGACAGTGATGAGCTGCTGTACAGTGTGATCCCTGTTGGTAGAGATGACCTTTCTACAGACGAGCCGAATGAGTCTTCTACTAAAGGAGCTCCTCTGTTTAACCAGTATGTCACGGAGGTGATGCTGTGTATTGTCCAGAATGTCTGTGAGTTTGTTGACTGTCCAGAGAGCAGCCCAAGATCGAGCCAGCCTTCTTGATCAGCTTGTTGAGGTTTTTTTTGCCTCCCCAGCTTTAATGCTGTAGAGAAGACCGCACTGGCTACCACACACTGCTAGAAGATCTCTAACATCAATTACATAAATAAATATATATAAATAAATATTAATAATAACAATAATAGTAGTGTGTGTGTCCGTTCAACCTATACCTTAAACAGAACTACTAACATAGACATTTTGATATTTTATATATATATATATATATATATATATATATATATATATATATATATATATATATATTTATATATATATTTTTTTCAGAATATAAGGCTGTCACGTGGTTCCCCTCCACAGGCCTGAAGGTGGTTGTATGGTTTCATTCTCTTTACTCAACTGCAGAACAAAAGCAGACATTAACACACTCCAGGGCACTGAATTTCGAAAACTTAAATATATTTAGATTTAACATACACATGTCAATCAAACAAGGGGGCGGGGCTAAACACAAAATAAACACTCAAGCTGTTGACACAAAGCCGCTTAGTAAACCGGGCCAGAACACTTGTGAGGGGAGAAGAACGTTTTTGTCAGGATTTGTGTACGGGAAGAAAAGATAAGAGGGTGAGAGAGAGAAAAAGAGAGAGAGAATATGTAAGAGACTCTTAAATTGAAATTGACGTACCGGAAATGTGTAAATATTTATTAAAACTCTATCTTTTTACTTTTATGAAAGCAGATTTAAAACAGTAAAAAAAAAAAAAAGATTTAACTAGCAACAGGAAATAAAATAGTAACTAACGGCTCGACAGTGCCTTCTATATCCTATTGGGACTCAGACCGGAAGTTCGGTGACTTCACATCCGGTGTGCACAGCACGCGCTTGAGTTTTGAATGCTGTGAGTACCGTTAGTTCATTCTAGAACACGGTCCGCAGGGCGCGAGCTCAGAACGCAACTCCCTCTCTCTCTCTCTCTCTCTCTCTCTCTCTCTCTCTGTCTCCGCGGGTGAGATGTGGGACCCGGATGAAGTGGCCCGGATGTGTTATGAGCGCTACACGGCGCTACCGCGAAGAGGGAAACCGGAAGAAGGTCGTGAGTGGACGCAGCTCGCGGCGGTGATTCAGGTCACGCGCTGCCCCGAAACACACACCGGTGGGTGCACGCGCGGTTTCCTCAGCGTTCACCGTCAACGTTAAACGAATACAGTAGAAACTAGAGCATGTTCCTGGGGACATATCACACAAACAACAACAAATTATGAAAACAAATAAGTAAATAAATCAAGATAAACAGCTTCCGAGTTTGATTTCTCAACATTTAAGCGTAAACTCTGAGGACGGAAAGTTCCAGCTTTCCCTCTGACTGTTACACGGCCCTGACACTGGAGACTCCTTCCTTACACGCTACATAAACATCTTACTTTAAGAAAACTTCATCATATCGATTATTTTTAATCTGTGTATGCTGAGCTTCTTCTGTACGAGTGAGTGAGCTGTTGCTATAGAAACGATAACACATGCTCTGATAAATTGCGATATTGCTCAGGTTGTGTGTTATTTACTACAGAGCATGTTGCTGATCTCAAGATAAAAATGGGTCACATTGTAGTGTGTTTAGGGCTTAGGACACACACACACACACACACACACACACACACACACACACACAGTTAATGATGCCATCATGTTTTCGCTCTTAAGTGCTGAAGGAGGTGGTGGCCTTGGGGACGGGAACCAAGTGCATCGGACACAGTGCCATGAGCCCTAAAGGTGGACAACACACACACACACACACACACACACACACACACACACACACACTCATTCTAAAGACCGCAAAGGCAAAAAAATACGCACACACACTCTCTGAATAAATATGTAAATAGACATGGTGTATGTTTCATGTTCTGGTCCATGGTGTACTAACGATGTGTGTGTAATAATAAATAACAGTACGTTTACACATTAGCTCTTATCACAGGGTGTGTCATCTTTGATGCAGGGGACATCCTGAACGACAGCCATGCCGAGGTGATCGCCCGGCGGAGCTGCGTACGGTGCGTACTACTTCGTGTGATTGTGAGGGAGTGCGTGCATTACCCACAATGCATCAAGGCTCCAGACGAACACCGTCCTGTCACCTGGGGATGGTGTCAGATCTGTTCTGGGATGCTTTCGGGACGATAACGTTTTGTAGGTTTACACTTAACCCCTGTAAAACATATAAAGTAACAGATGACCGAACGTGAGGTTGCAGTTCGTTGACGATGCTGACGTGGCCTGGGGGTAGAATCCGAGTCTAACACCGTCTTTTGAGTGTTTGGAAAAATACATTTTCATATAATACGCTATACTTATTATTATTCTACACTGAGGATAATCCACAAGCAGCTGATCGGCGATGCTGTTATAGCAGAACAAGAAATTATATAACGTGAGAAATAAATCTTCTAATAGTGTGTAATCAAAGGAAATGGAGTATTTGGACAGTTCTTGGAGCCCTGATGCACTGTGTGTGTGTGTGTGTGTGTGTGTGTGTGTGTGTGTCACAGTAACCTCGTGTCCTTTTCCACTGTTCTTCTGGCTGTAACCTTTAGAATTAATTCTAATGAAAACACTAAGACACGCCCACTTCTCCTTGATTTGCATAATTTATTTCCGTTTCATTGCACATGTTTGTGTGTAAGGGGGTGTGTGTGTGTTTGCAGTGAGGTGGATGAAGCATCCTAGATGATGCTTGTGATGTTCTCTGTGTGTGTGTGTGTGTAGGTACCTGATGGAGCAGCTGTGTCTGGCGATAAGAGATGGTCAGAGCTCCGTGTTCTGTCACACTGATCAGACGGGGAAGTGGAGGATTCGCCCTGACGTCTCCTTTCTGTTCTTCTGCAGTCACACGCCATGTAAACACACACACACACACACATACATCTTATACACACTACACACCTCAAGCACACACACACATCACATACACATTTTTTGTGCGTTTAGCTCGCAGCGTTTCCATGGTTACCGTTATAATGTGCACGCTCTTTTGAGGGCATCATCTTTTTTTTTTGTTTCCCTCACACCACTTTCCAGGTGGAGACGCCTCCATCATCCCCATGATGGACAGCCAGGCTCAGCCGTGCCCACCGGTCCCACGAGCCAATCAGGAGTCAGAGCAGGGAGACAGGAAGCGGAGCGCCGAGAGTGAGACAGGTGGAGTGAAGAAGCGTGTCAGAGTGGACAGACAGCAGGACGTGGGTGATGATCCCTGCAGTATTGAGGGCGTAGGGGATGACGGAGCGGGTGTAGATTTGGGAAGCGAGGGTGCAGAGGTGAGCTCGGGTGAGCAGGCATGTGACGTGCACCGCACCGGGGCGAAGTGTGTTCCCGGGGCGCCGAGTGACCCGCGGGGTCCGGGGCTGGACTTTCACACGGTGGGCGCTCTGCGGGTGAAACCGGGTCGCGGAGAACCCACGCTCTCTCTCTCCTGCAGCGACAAACTGAGCCGCTGGTGCACGCTCGGCTTCCAGGGGGCGCTGCTGAGCCACTTCCTGCAGGAGGGCGTGTACTTCAGTGCCGTGGTGGTGGGGAAGTGTCCTTACAGCCCACACGCCCTTCACCGGACCATCAGCAGGTCACTACTCACCTTCCTCATGGTTATTACACACCTCCCTATATTTTATTGCGCATTATAACACACCTCCCTTACTTTACTACACACTTATTGTACGTTATTGCGCATTATAACACACCTCCCTTACTTTACTACACACTTATTGTACGTTATTGCGCATTATAACACACCTCCCTTACTTTACTACACACTTATTGTACGTTATTGCGCATTATAACACACCTCCCTTACTTTACTACACACTTATTGTACGTTATTGCGCATTATAACACACCTCCCTTACTTTACTACACACTTATTGTACGTTATTGCGCATTATAACACACCTCCCTTACTTTACTACACACTTATTGTACGTTATTGCGCATTATAACACACCTCCCTTACTTTACTACACACTTATTGTACGTTATTGCGCATTATAACACACCTCCCTTACTTTACTACACACTTATTGTACGTTATTGTGCATTATAACACACCTCCCTTACTTTACTACACACTTATTGTACGTTATTGCGCATTATAACACACCTCCCTTACTTTACTACACACTTATTGTACGTTATTGCGCATTATAACACACCTCCCTTACTTTACTACACACTTATTGTACGTTATTGCGCATTATAACACACCTCCCTTACTTTACTACACACTTATTGTACGTTATTGCGCATTATAACACACCTCCCTTACTTTACTACACACTTATTGTACGTTATTGCGCATTATAACACACCTCCCTTACTTTACTACACACTTATTGTACGTTATTGCGCATTATAACACACCTCCCTTACTTTACTACACACTTATTGTACGTTATTGCGCATTATAACACACCTCCCTTACTTTACTACACACTTATTGTACGTTATTGCGCATTATAACACACCTCCCTTACTTTACTACACACTTATTGTACGTTATTGCGCATTATAACACACCTCCCTTACTTTACTACACACTTATTGTACGTTATTGCGCATTATAACACACCTCCCTTACTTTACTACACACTTATTGTACGTTATTGCGCATTATAACACACCTCCCTTACTTTACTACACACTTATTGTACGTTATTGCGCATTATAACACACCTCCCTTACTTTACTACACACTTATTGTACGTTATTGCGCATTATAACACACCTCCCTTACTTTACTACACACTTATTGTACGTTATTGCGCATTATAACACACCTCCCTTACTTTACTACACACTTATTGTACGTTATTGCGCATTATAACACACCTCCCTTACTTTACTACACACTTATTGTACGTTATTGCGCATTATAACACACCTCCCTTACTTTACTACACACTTATTGTACGTTATTGCGCATTATAACACACCTCCCTTACTTTACTACACACTTATTGTACGTTATTGCGCATTATAACACACCTCCCTTACTTTACTACACACTTATTGTACGTTATTGCGCATTATAACACACCTCCCTTACTTTACTACACACTTATTGTACGTTATTGCGCATTATAACACACCTCCCTTACTTTACTACACACTTATTGTACGTTATTGCGCATTATAACACACCTCCCTTACTTTACTACACACTTATTGTACGTTATTGCGCATTATAACACACCTCCCTTACTTTACTACACACTTATTGTACGTTATTGCGCATTATAACACACCTCCCTTACTTTACTACACACTTATTGTACGTTATTGCGCATTATAACACACCTCCCTTACTTTACTACACACTTATTGTACGTTATTGCGCATTATAACACACCTCCCTTACTTTACTACACACTTATTGTACGTTATTGTGCATTATAACACACCTCCCTTACTTTACTACACACTTATTGTACGTTATTGTGCATTATAACACACCTCCCTTACTTTACTACACACTTATTGTACGTTATTGCGCATTATAACACACCTCCCTTACTTTACTACACACTTATTGTACGTTATTGCGCATTATAACACACCTCCCTTACTTTACTACACACTTATTGTACGTTATTGCGCATTATAACACACCTCCCTTACTTTACTACACACTTATTGTACGTTATTGTGCATTATAACACACCTCCCTTACTTTACTACACACTTATTGTACGTTATTGCGCATTATAACACACCTCCCTTACTTTACTACACACTTATTGTACGTTATTGCGCATTATAACACACCTCCCTTACTTTACTACACACTTATTGTACGTTATTGTGCATTATAACACACCTCCCTTACTTTACTACACACTTATTGTACGTTATTGCGCATTATAACACACCTCCCTTACTTTACTACACACTTATTGTACGTTATTGTGCATTATAACACACCTCCCTTACTTTACTACACACTTATTGTACGTTATTGTGCATTATAACACACCTCCCTTACTTTACTACACACTTATTGTACGTTATTGCGCATTATAACACACCTCCGTTATATTGTTACACATTATATTATTGCCCATATTTTCACTTTAAGTTCGAAAATCACTTACACCTGCTTTAATGGAGTAAATCCCTTTAATCATATATTTTGTTTGTGTTTTTCTGTGTGATCTCTCTCTCTCTCTCTCTCTCTCTCGCTCTCTCTCTCTCCCCAGATGTGCGAGTGTGACAGGTCTGCCAGCTGGATTCTCTCCACACACTCCTGACCTCCTGCAGTCCCGTGTGGAGTTCATACACGGTCGCACACACACACTGCAATCCCATGATGCCTCACAGCAGGGCCGTGTGGTGCCGTGTGGGGCCGGTGAGGGCAGTGTGTGAATCACACACACACACACACACACACACACACATATTACAGCTGTGTGAGGACTGACCCGCTGTGCGTGTGCACGTGTGTGTGTGTGTTTCAGCCATAAGCTGGTGTAGCGTCTCCTCTCAGCCTCTGGACGTTACTGCTAACGGCTACAAACAGGGCGTGACGAAGAAATCTCTGGGAACACCACAGGCTCGGTGAGCACCTGATTATGTAAATATATTTCCATTGTGCTCATTTGCATATTTCCTCATTTGCATATTTCTCCTCCTCTCTTCTTAAACAGATCATTAATCAGTAAGGTGGAGCTTTTTCACTCCTTCCTTAAGCTGCTGGAGTTAACAGACGACTCGGAGCTTCCTGACTCTCTCAGGTGAGGACCTCCAGGCCCCGCCCCTCATATACACATCACTTCCTGTCAGTACGACACAGTGTGACAGTTTTGTGGAAGTTTTTTGGCGCCTCCTCCTTTAGCCAATCAGATACTTACAGCACTGACTGAAGGATATGATTCAAACATGACATGAATTGGTTAATATTATTTTGCCCTTTCCCTGTGTGCCAACATGAACCAGATGGTTTTGTTTCTTTCACACACACACACACACACACACACACACACACACAGGAAATGAAAAAGAGAGACAGAACTAAACCCAAAGACCAGTCCCTTCCTGTTTATCTCTAATATGCACCACATCTGTGTGTGTGTGTGTGTGTGTGTGTTACAGGGGAAAAGATCTGAGCTCATATTGGGACTACAAAGTAGCGGCGGATGAATACCAGCAGGCGTGGACCGCACTGCGCACACAAGTGTTCACTCTGTGGCCTCAGAGCCCTCGACACTTACTGCACTTCACCTGACACACACACCCTTTGAAGAACCAGTGATGTAGGAGGCGTGGATGTCACCATGACAACAGCTCACCATTAAAACATTTTGGAACTGTTTTAAAAAAAAAAAAGGTGGGGTTTAAGTATTAAAATGAGTATTATATTATGTGTTTGGGACACGCCCACATCTTACGACGTCATAGTTCTGTTTTTAAACTCCGGAAATGAGTAATGAGGTACGGGACTTTTAACAACAAAAGACATCTCCGGTTTCCTGATCAGCTTGTGCAGGTGTATGTGTCGGTGTCAGTTGATGAGCTCAGAGGTCACGACCCCTGTTCCTCCCGAGCGGACAGTGTGGTGTTCAATGAGTTGCAGGAGACAAAAAAAAATACCCGTTCCTGTGTGTTTATTGGTTTGGTCTTCCAGCTACCTTACCGTTTACATCACGCTCTTAAATACAGATATATATATTTATACAGGGTTCAATAAAATTAAACGTCTAAAAGTGATTAATAGTCATTCATTAATTAATTATTAATAATGTAGATAGTCATGGCAGCACCTCTGATTTCATCATCATCATCATCACCTCACTCACACAGATACACTAACGCTAACACTACAACAGCAGCAGCGACGCAACACGCGCACACACACACACACACACACACACACACACACCGTTTATTCATTATTAATCATCACACACACACACACTCGTCCAGAAGAAAACAGAAGTGGGCGGGGCTTTAATATCCAAATGTGTTCTCTCCACTGTAGGCCACGTACAGGAATCCATCCTCGTCCTTCTCCTTCTCGTACAGCTGTCCCATAGTCAGACTACACACACACACACACACACACACAGACAGAGATTACTTTTACAGTAGTGTGTGTATCACAGTGTGTGTATCGGGGAAACTACTAATTTCCATTAAAATTCACATTAAAACTCGCTTTTAATTCGAGTTTAAATTTAAATGCAGTTTTTAGTTTCATTTTAATGCGCGTCGTCCTGCGTGCTCATGAACCCCGTGTTATAGTGACGGTAACGGATCTGTACTCAGAATGGCTAAAAGGGGACTCGGTTGAGGGGACGTGGACGTGTCAGAGACGTGAGACACACACCTGGACTGTGGGACGGTTTTATCCACGAACAGGAAGATGGCTTTCTCGGAGGGCAGCTGGATGCGTTTCCTGATGATCCACATGAACTGAGCCACAGTGATGTCCGACGGCACCAAGTACTTACGCTTATCAATGTCCACTATCTGAGAACCTGACACCTTCTCCACGATCACCTACACACACACACACACACACACACACACACACACACACACACAAAAAACAATACCGTCACTACATTCATTTCAATAGGACGGAGGACAGAACCATGCGTTGCCATGGTTACACTAAGCTGGCTAACAGGACGCTATGTGACGGGTTCAGAGTAGAGGCAGAGTTTACGATAACTGAGTCGGGCTGCCGAGAACCAATTAATCATCGTATAGTTTTTCAAACTGATACGGAATGAAAACAACACTTAAAGTAAAATATTGCTGAACTTTATTACAAAAATAAAAAAAGTACTGACTGTACCATGGAAACGTACCGTACAGGTTTTTTTTTTTTTTAATGAAATAAATCTATTAAAGTAAATAAAGGATATACATCCAAACTGAACCAAAAAGTAACCTTCTAAGTAACAAATAAAAATAGACAGGTGAAATAAATTTTTTAAAAAAACACTTCAAATAACACAAAATTGGTCAGCGATAGTTCTGATTTCGCCTCTAGAGGCCGCTCTTGTACGTTAGAATGGCAATATGGTGCACTTCCGAGTGAACGCTTGTAGCAGCGTCCGATGTTAAATTGCGGCGCGAAGACACAAAATACGTAAACTGGACAGGTCTGGAGGAGATTTTTAACTTGCTGTCGAGATAAAATCGCACCAGACTTGTGACCTAAAGGAAAACAGCTTTATAAATCTTATTATTGTAAAACTATTCGCTGAGATGAGCGGAAGGAGCGAGGGCTGCGGCTGCGGCTCTGTCCTGAACGGCTGCAGTGAGGTTCTGGGTGAAGCGCACTTCTCTCGGTGCGGTGATAAAAAATAGAGCTGGGTTTTTGTTTTTTTCCCTCCGTGTCCTCTCTGTGAAGACTCATTCAGGTGTCGTGTTACAGCAGGAGGATGTGAGGGGCGTCTTTATTTTTCTGCACAGTCCTCTTCCAGCATCACATCCTGCTGTAGTCCGATTAGTCAGCTAAAACCTGATATTTAACTCTCCTCAGGAAACAATGGCGAGTCTGCACTTGTCATTCCTGCTGTGTGACGAATCCTGGTGGCTGCGTGTTGATTATCATCGGACCCTCCTTTCACAGACATCCGAGTTTTTAAACGTGTCCGTGATGCGTGGCGTGCTTCCGACCGTGAACTCTTTGGATTCCAGGTGTGTTCTTGTAGATGTAACAGGGCCGTACACTCGCTCACTCTGATCGTCGTTCAGATACGAGACGGGTATAAATGAAACCAGTTCCACCTGCACCCGCTAAGCAGGTTCTAATCACTAGCACCCGATCTTCGACACCCGAATCTTCATTTAAATGAAGAAAATTACTACAACGTGTCACTTTTATGCGTCATTAATAGGCGCTGTTTCAAACAGGATCAAACGTGTGCTTATCCAAATATGTCAAAAAAGCCAACCATTTCCATGGGGTGTACTTATTTTTTCACAACGCGAATATGAAGTCATGTCGCCGGAAACGGAGTACTCAATGTCAGAAAGTGTAGCGAGTGAAACAGCTACGTTCTGAAGCGCAGATCCGTGTCTTTCCTGCTGCGAGGGTTTTAATTAATTAATTAATTGATTTGACATGGGGACAGGACTGTAAATCAGCATTTAGAGCCTCTGAAGAAATTATTATTATTATTATTATTATTATATTTATTATCCTGACCGTACTGGCATCCTGAACAATGAGGAAATAAAAACCCTGAACACAATCAGAGGTTTAACTTCAGCATCCTGACTTCCCCGAGAGACAGAGTCAGCGTTGGTTTCTTTTCGTTTCCGTACTAAACACACAATGGGAAACGCCCAGTCCTCGATCGGCACGCACACCCACGCTTCCATCCCAAAAATGAGCGTGCTGGACCAGAACTGCGTCATCGCTAACGTCAAGGAATTCAACAGCAACTCAGACTGGTCACCTGACTGCGTTTTATAAAAGACGGACACAATGCAGACGATTATGGCCCGAGATGAAAAGATCTCTCGGACCAGAATAGAAGCCCGGTTCCATTCTTAAACACCACGTTCAGCTGACTAATCCTCGGGACAGGCCGTTTCACTCTTTCCGACTTTTCCGTAACGTGACACCATGGGAACTTCCCCCGTCCGATCAACTCCGTGAGCGTGTGAGGGATCGACTGTTTCTAACGTAACTGAGAACGAGAACCAGGCTTGTTTCGCAGAACGCTAGTCGTAGCTACAAACAGGAAAAAAAAAGCTACGGCATGTCGTTCTTTAATAAAGAAAATGTTGGAATCGTTTTGACAAACTGCTGCGGTGTAAGAGGAATAAAACACTCCACTCCACTCCATCACACAGTCGCTTTAAATAACCAAATTATTTATTACTTTTCAATCTAGTTTCAGTTTCGATAAAATACATCAGTTAAAAAAAACAAAAAAAACTTTTCTCTTCTTTAAAGTAAACAGATGGATTCGAATTCTAACCGCCACTGATGATGTCACAAATCTGACCAATCAGCAGCTCTGATTAAACACACACCCTTCTCTCCCTCACTTCATCATCTTCATCACGCACCCCTCTTTCTCTCTCTCTCTTTCTCTCCATGTCACTGCAGTTTATTCACTTCTATTCCCCCCATCGTGATTATTCTTCTTCACATCTCACACCTTCCTCATGTTTACTGGCCGGATTACAGAGGTGCGCCGACAGGACGTGACAAATTTTAACATGTTTGATCTGAAATTCCTGGTTACGTGGGCCGTCTTTCCTGCATTTCACCTGCAAATCTTTAACCAGGTGTGAGGTTAAATATTTCTTTCATGAATGTGAGTGTTACGCGCCACGGCACAGCGCTCAGGTCTCGCTCATCTAACACGGAGGTGATCATCTCTCTGTAGATGTAATCCCCTTTAACACATGCAGCTTTACTCATAAATCTCCAAGGTCAAGGATACTGGAAAAAACAAGCAAACTGGACACTTTATTAGGAACACCACACTAACACTGGGTAGGGTCTTCCGCTTTGCTCTCCAAACAGCCTCAGTTCTTCGTGGCATGGATTCCACAAGCTGTCGGAAACATTCCTTTGAGATTCTGCTCCATGTCGACATGATGACATGCATCACGCATCCCAAAGGTGTTCTACTGGAGGCAGGTCTGGTGACTGGGAAGGCCACTGAAGAACAATGAAGTCACTGTGATGTTCATGGAAGCAGTCTGAGATGACTTTGTGACCTGGTGCGTTATCATGCTGGAAGTAGTAATGATACTCATACGCTGTGCCATTCAAGAGATGATTGACTGGTCCCAAAGCACCTCAAGAAAACATTCTCCACATCATTACACCACCTCCACCAGCCTGGACTGTTGACACGAGGCCGGTTGGGTCCACGGATTCATGCTCTTGGTGCCAAATTCTGACCCGACCATCTGGAGAGATCGAGATTCATTACTCGTCTTTATTTTCCTGGACGTGCTGCTGTTTTATAATTCTGGCTGACGAAATTCTTCCTGATTTTTGGCCTGATTCTTCTTGGAAAAGAATTCATTTGTCGGTTGTGAGATGAGATCGGAATAGAGACTCGTCATATTTGCGCGTGCGTGTGTGTGTGTGTGTGTGTGTGTGTGTTACTCACAGGAACCCTGTCGGGGTATTTGTTTCGGATCTTGGCCGATTCCACACACCGGTGCTCTGTGGAGGAAGAACATCAGAACGATCAGAGACAATACAAAGCGTTTTACACCACGGCGCTGCTGAGTTCTGGATCCTGATTGGTCAGAAGGTGATGATTAGTTTTCTATAACAGCAGCTCTGACAGTAGCACAGGTTTATATTCATGCACTCGTTCTACATAATTATAGTACGTCATCGTTTCTATAGCAACAGCTCGTTCACATGGACGTGTACAGCGGACGCTCCACTGACAATAAACAGATTTGTTGATATGGTGACGTTTTCTTGGTGTAAGGAAACTTTTACGTATCATTTCTTGGAAGGAGTCTCCAGCGTCAGAGGAGTTTACAATGTGACTGTTTAATGTAACTGGATTCAAAATTATGAATCTTAAAAAAAGGATAAAAATCTGTAAATTGCTGTGGTGTAAGAGGAATAAAACACTTGCAGACATGACATTATAAAAACCATTAAGTATGTTTCATCACATCATGCCATCCTTGAGTATTTTCCTCTATTAGCACACGCCATCCTGTTTTGTTTTGCCGAGTCATTACTTTAGTTTTTCTAAACGGAGAAGTGCTGCATACGATCAGGACTGAAGACAGGTACGGCTGAAACGCTGCATTATTAAACTCCACACTCTCACAGCGCACTATACACTTTACAGCTGATCAATATCTCCTGCTGTGTAGATGGAGACTCGGGATCAGAGCCAAGAGCAGCCCGGGTGGGCGTCCGGGTGGGCGTCCGGGTGGGCGTCCGGGTGGGCGTCATCAACGTCGACGATAAACATTGCAGTATATTTTGAGATGAGGACATGTCGGAGCACAGGAAGCGCTCTTTAATGTTTTTTTTTTTTGTTTTTTTTTTAAAATCACAAATTCATGATCAGATTTGGGATAAATTCAGTTTATACATCAAATCTCATACCGCTGTTTATCTTTCTAATCTAGTGTTAATGCGTGTGCTGGAAAATAATCATTTAAATGTTTTTTTTTATATTATGGTTATTATTATGAATCAGGGAAATGAAGAATGATGATATAAATAAGTAAAATAAAAGTTGATTAGTAATAAATTATTATTTATTAATTGTTTATATATGATTTACATTTTTTTTAAATATAGGCACCATCTATTATTATAATTATTATTATTATTACAAACAGAGAGAGAGAGAGAGAGAGAGAGTAAACAATAACATTAACCCAAACCCCCCCACCACATACACCCCCCCCCCCAACCCCCCAACACACACGAACTCCTGACATTTCAATAATAAAATGAATATAAATCTGATTAATGATGTTTGTGAGGTTAAATGTAAACGCAGCTCTGGTTATTTTCGCTTTCACTCTGGTTATTTCGATATAAACACTGTACATTCAACACATTACCGAGGGAATGATCTTCTTTAAACATCCATTTCATGTTTGCAGCTTCCACCACGCCTCCACAGCGTCTTGCCGAGACTATACACGGAGAACAGAAGAGATTTAAAGTCAAGCAGGTTTAAATAAAAAGACGATTTCGCTGAAAACAACAACAATGTCGAAACCAAAACGTCACTAATGTTGTTAGCTTGGCTAGGCTAGAATTCAGAACTGCGCATGCGCGCCCGGAACAGCCCAGAGGGGATGACGTCATGCAGACTACTCCATTTTCTCGTGTGTTTGGGGAGACAGAGAGATGACCTGAGAGAGATTTTAACGTTCTTAAGTTCAGATTTGTACACCATAAGACACAGCAAACAACAACACGTTTCTGTGGGAAATGTATAATATATAAATGTATTTCATACACACCGGAAAAATGAGACTTTCTTCAGAGAAATTGTAAAAGTCTTCATGACAAAGCTAACGAGTCTCGCTGCAAAATTCTTACCTTACATCTTTAGATATATACCTGTAATTCCCTTTATATAAACTTTGTAAAAATAAAGACTTGTTTTGTGTTCTTGTAACCGCTTGTTCAGTGATGTATTATATAATATATTTTTCTATATATTTTTTTTTTCTGGTTTAAGCTTAGCAGCTAGCCGTCTCGAATCTGTGGTGAACATTTCTCTGCTAATAATATTTTACACCCGTTTTTATTTGTGTTTAATGTTAAAATGGAAATAGAAATAAAATATATATATATAGAATTAGAGGATCTGATTAGAATTAAAGTCTTCTTCGTCATTACTGATCTCGGTTTCCTGAACGTATTTGTCGTATTTGTCGTATTGTATTGATGTATTGTCGGATTTGTTGTATTGTATTAATGTATTGTCGTATTTGTCGTATTTGTTGTATTGAATTGATGTATTGTCGTATTTCTCGTATTTGTTGTATTGTATTGATGTATTGTCGTATTTGTTGTATTGTATTGATGTATTGTTGTATTTGTCGTATTTGTTGTATTGTATTGATGTATTGTCGTATTTGTCGTATTTGTTGTATTGTATTGATGTATTGTTGTATTTGTCGTATTGTATTGATGTATTGTCGTATTTGTCGTATTTGTTGTATTGTATTGATGTATTGTCGTATTTGTCGTATTTGTTGTATTGTATTGATGTATTGTCGTATTTGTCGTATTTGTTGTATTGTATTGATGTATTATCGTATTTGTCGTATTTGTTGTATTGTATTGATGTATTGTCGTATTTGTCGTATTTGTTGTATTGTATTGATGTATTGTCGTATTTGTCGTATTTGTTGTATTGTATTGATGTATTGTCGTATTTGTCGTATTTGTTGTATTGTATTGATGTATTGTCGTATTTGTCGTATTTGTTGTATTGTATTGATGTATTGTCGTATTTGTCGTATTTGTTGTATTGTATTGATGTATTGTCGTATTTGTCGTATTTGTTGTATTGTATTGATGTATTATCGTATTTGTCGTATTTGTTGTATTGTATTGATGTATTGTCGTATTTGTCGTATTTGTTGTATTGTATTGATGTATTGTCGTATTTGTCGTATTTGTTGTATTGTATTGATGTATTGTCGTATTTGTCGTATTTGTTGTATTGTATTGATGTATTGTCGTATTTGTCGTATTTGTTGTATTGTATTGATGTATTGTCGTATTTGTCGTATTTGTTGTATTGTATTGATGTATTGTCGTATTTGTCGTATTTGTTGTATTGTATTGATGTATTGTCGTATTTGTCGTATTTGTTGTATTGTATTGATGTATTGTCGTATTTGTCGTATTTGTTGTATTGTATTGATGTATTGTCGTATTTGTCGTATTTGTTGTATTGTATTGATGTATTGTCGTATTTGTTGTATTGTATTGATGTATTGTCGTATTTGTCGATGTTGGTGCACTCAGGTGTGAAAAGTTTATTTTTTTGTCACCACTTATTCCAACACAGTCTTGCACTCCAGTATTTCAGGTTCTTGTAAATATAAATGCAAATATAAATGTAAATGCCTGATCACAAGAACAGTAACACCTTCCTCAAATTCTTAATCTCTTTAACTTGTTTCAGTGTATATTAAATCTTCCCTTGCGATCACTAGAGAGCTCACTGAATTACACTGTTGTTACGTAGCTACACTCATAAGTTTGTCTTAGTAATGTAAGTAATTACTTCATAACAACCAGAAATAAGAAAAACCTGAACTTTTTGTAAAAACTTAGTGTCATGATTATGTGAGTCTGTACTTAGCCATGTTGACACTGAGTAAACACTGAGTAAACACTGAGCAAACACTCAGTAGCATGTTGTTATAAGATTATAAGGAAAAAATGAATGATGAGGAGGTGTGATACAGGTGTGACACAAAGTGGTGTGTCATGGTTATGCCACATGTTGCCCATCAACCCCAGCATATCACATGACAGTATCACATGTCCTACTGATCACCCACACCTGCTACCCCTCATAAACACCCCTATATAAGTTCTTGTTTTTCTACCTCTTATTGGCCAGCTTCTGTTGTGTGTTTGTGTGTCACAGAGTGTACCTTAATTTGACTCTTAAGTTTGGTTATCTTTTTTGCACTCCCTTATTAAAAATCTGCATTGCATCCACCTTTGCCTCTGTTACGTGACAGAAAGCTAAACCAACAAAGGACACTTTTCGTTTGCACTTCAATAAAATTTTGCGCTTGCATCCACCATCTTCTACAAACCCTGACACGGCCTTATTTTTACCACACTGAAGTTGATTGTTTTTCTGTAACAGCAGGTCCCCAAATTTCCCTTATGCCAATTAAACTTTTTTTTTTTTTTTAATTAAAGCCCGAGACATCGTTGTGGAAATCAGTACCCTGTTCTCACTTACGTTATAGCAGCTATAAACAATCGTTCGCCCGCCAGCGTCCGTCTTTTCTCTCTCTCTCAAAATTTAATAAGAAAATAAAAACGCAGCTTGTTACGTCATGTTACCGAAAAACCGAAAAGAAGCATAAACTCCTCTGTTCTGAAGAAACTTTTTACATCTGTTACAAAGCGCTGACACTGGAGACTCCTTCCATAAACGTTAAACAGACATCGCTTTATTTTACTTTAAGAAAACTTCAGCATATCAATTATTTTATAATAGAACGATGTGAATTAGTTATATAATTAAAGTGTAAATTAATGTTAAATTAATATTATGTTAAATCATGTAATCTTTTTTTTTTAAATGTAATTGTTCGTTTTATATCTATATCTATCTATCTATCTATCTATCTATCTATACATTTTCGATAGATTGTTATTATTACATATACAGTGTGTAATAACGCATGTTTTAATGAATATTAAATAATCATAATATTTAAATTCAGTTATAAAATGCTCCGTTTTTAGGAGCGGCTAATATTTCGGTATATCATACCGTGTTGTGGGCGGGGCTTGGGGTTGCTATGGTGGTGACGCGGTCATGGTAACGCCGCGACGCTTCGCAGCCCGGAAGTAACCCTAACTTGTGTGAGGCTAGTGTATTAGCGGGGCGAAATTAAGGTTTATAAAGACATATGTAGTTAACCAGAATTATAATTATACTTAAAAGTACGATAGGATATAAAATATTCCCCCAACGTGCGACTCATCTATCAAACACAGTCAGTTGAGAGGAGAAAGCTATAGCTGCGGTTATGTTAGCATGCATGCTAGTAAAGTTTAGCTAAAACACGGAGCTCGTGCTGTATCGGGGTTAATAATGGGATTTTATGAAGTGTATTCTCACCCGGTTTTAATCCGCTA